>NW_009735568.1:70375-83868 GCF_000703405.1 Apaloderma vittatum | reverse complement strand
ACCTGCTAGAATTTTTACCTAAAATCTTAAGCTTCAACAACATTATTATTCTTTCTGATACATTTATATGTGCCTTTTTAAAACCTTAGTACACTATTATAAACAGTGTTGTGTTAACATTGTTTTCTTAAATTCAGTATAACACAACACATTTTTACCTGTGAATTTAAACTAATATTCACAGGATCACAAAATGTTAGGGCTTGTAAGGGTGGTGGGAAGAGAACACCCTGTGGGGCACACCACAGAAGTTATATTGGGAGTCATATCCTGTACTGCAGGTAATTTACTCTCCAGTAAGATCATTCACAACTCCAAGATGAGTGGGACATGTAGAATCATGCTTTCAGTGTCTAACATCTCATTGCAGTAGGGGCCTGGAAGATAAAGGAGTTTTTCTGGCCTTAAAAGATGTTTCTGTATCATGAAAATTTATCTGTGCTGTGGGAGTTTTTTTGCCTTGAGTGACAAGATCAAGTGACTAACATCAGTGAACAGTGAAAGACGATATATGTAGGGCTAAAGAATCATGTCATTTCACCCATCTATGTCAGTGTCCCTGACCTGTCCTGTGTCTGCATGAAAATCCAGCCTGTTCTGTGACATCTCCAGGATATCTACCTCACAGACAGTGATAAATATGAATAAGGAAAACTTATTACTTCTTCATGCCCCACACAGAACCTGCTTCTTTTCCAACCACTTTTTCAAACAACTCAGTTTGAAAATAGGATTTTTCACTCATAGCTCTTTGATCAAGTGACTTCACTTGCTACAATTGGATCTGCCTTCCTTTTACCTCATATTAAAACTGTGGGTTTACTTTCAAAGTCCATCAGAGAAAAAAAAAAGTTATTCTAATTAATATTATCCCCTTCTTGCATGTTACATCTTTTCTCTCCATTTTCACCTTTATATGCATTTGAGTTGTAAGCCCTGAATGTAATTATAAACCTAAATTTTGTTCTATGTTACTAATCTTTTAGCAAAACTTGGCTTATTCTAGGCTGGGACTGATGGTGTTTTCAAAATCCCATAAAGACTTCAGACCTTGAGTTAGAACAAACCTAATGATATCAAACAAACAAACAAATACCAAACAATATGTATACTCCCTAGAAATGCACAGTACAGCTGGTTTTGTTTCTCTTTAGAAATGCCATTCATCTTTATTGTTTAGACGTTGAATGTTGGATCAAAACACTCATGTGTTGCAACCCAGCCACATTTGCAAGAAACTATTCTTTACTACATTAAAACTAGTTCCTGTGGCTAAGTTTAGTTTTGGAAAAAAAATGTTAATCTTTATTCAATAGTCTTCATTTAACACACAACGGCATGTAACAGTTCTGATTGTGTTTCGGAGAAGTCTGCTTGTTTTCCAAACAGCACCACTGTAGTTGGAAAAAGAACTCATATGAAATGCTAATTATTTTTGTGCTAATGTAAAGCTGACAGTGCATAAAGTGATAAAAAAGATTAACATTTTGACATTTTTGGACATAATTATCTGCTGCTTTTGAAGCCACCCAATAAAGTGTTGGAATTAGCATGATCTGTGTCTGTAGGATTCATCTTCAGTGAGAATCTGAGTTCCAGTTGTGTGAACAGAATTCTTTCCACTGAAATATCCAGGAAGATTCCCATCTGTAAAGAAGTTTAGGCCAGTATCTCTTTCTTGGGTATGAAATTATTGGTTTTGTTATTGTTACACTTACCGTTCTTGAAATAATGTGACTCTATTCCGCAACTGTGGGCAAACTTTGAAAATCATCTCTTTATGGCCAACTGTGCTTTTCTCATTCGTCAACGACTTTACTGAACTCATGTCTGGAAAAAAATTCACTGCTTATTCTTGGAGAGCTGATGTAAAATCTCAGTAAAACTTCTAAGTATATTTGTTGCCTGAAGCAAAAAATTAGATCAGAGTATGAATTCAATGACATTCAAAAGCTTTACAGCGGTGAATGTTCTGATCTTCAAATCCACTTGTGGATTCTGGTCATCTGCACCCCTTCTGTATTATTGTTTGGAATTTGTTGCGTACGTTCACATTCCTTTTTAAAGCTTTAAGGCTGATTAAATAAAACAATATATATATGGTACATATTTGCAGCTAGGGATCAGAAAACTAACTGCAAGGACTTCTTTCTTATGCCCAGGATGTATAATATGATTCTGCTTCTAGTTCTGACAACTAGAATGGAAAAAGCAGATAGAAATTTACTAATTTTCAGTCTGAAAAGCTTCATCAAGTGCGTGCAAATAATATTAACACTGTCACCCTCAGTATAATATGGTCTTGTGATCTCTCCTAAAATCCTTAGACTTCATTCCTGTTGCCAGCATTCTGAGGGTTGGCTTGACATCAGTAGGAGGAAGAATGACCATTGTATGCTCTTGTTCAATTAATGTTGCTTAATTGTTACTCACTTAAGGTTCTATTACACAGGATTTTAGGTGGATGAATACTAACTTACAAGTGAGATTTCTGTATGGAAGATATAAAAAATTGCCCCCTAAATTTTCCATTCTGTTAGTAGACTGTCTCATCCTCTAACACCTCCCAACAGTAGTGTGCCCTCACGACACAAGTGAGCTGTTTCAACAAGCCTTGTGGGCAGCAAGTCCAACAAAATGATCCTTCTCTTCTATCTGCCACTTGCAAGACCAAATCCAGAAAGCTGTATGCAATTTAGGGCTCCCCAGTACAGGAAAGATATTGACACTTTGTCACGAGTCCATTAGAGGTCCACCAGGTTGGCTAGGGGCTGGCGTCTGCAGAGCAGCTGAGAGAACTTCAACAGGGAAAGGAGAGGGTGAAGGGAGAATCATATTGCCATCTGCAGCTACCTGAGCACAGGACACAGGGAGGATGGAGTCAGACTCTTTGAAAGGGCACAGAGAATGGACATAGACAATGGCCTCAAACCTGAACATAAGAAATCCATATTAGATCAAGAATTTTTCTGTTCTACCATGGTGGGGGACAAACACCGGAAAAGGTGCTAGATGAGACAGCTGTATTTCTGAGCGTTCTGATCAGATTAGCCCTGCTTTGAATTTCCAGGCGGAGCTTGGACTGGATGACCTCTGGAGGTCCTTTCCAATGTGAGTTATTTTGTGATTCTGTCATTCTGAGAGCTACCCATCTGACAACTCATTTTTGCTGCGAAAGAGTAGCACGGTGTCTACATTTCTAAAGGAACTAAATGCTTATATATTACACGATTTGCTGTCAAAGTGCTGCTAGTGTTTTTTTTTTATTTTTTTACTATTTTGTAGGGGGTGGGATTCTGAATTAAATGAATTAAGAGATTATAGGCACCATTCTGAACCACTGCCTTGATGAATTTATAATTAAATGAGAATATAAAAGCTTCTGTCTTCTTCCTAAGACTTTTCAAGACAACAATAATACCCTTCTTCAAAGACTTTCAAATGCAGTTTCCAAGTCTTTCTTCAAATTTTGTTTACTGCTCTTTGAAAGCTCTGCAACTGCATTATTTTCTATTCAAATTTCACTTTGTAGGATTTCATCAAAAAAAAAAAAGCAGAGAGAGAGCTCTTCCCTGTTGTTCATCATCAAGCGAGATAAATGCCAAACATGCTGCCTCAATACTAATGTGTTCAGCAAGACCTGGAGAGTTCTCTCACAAAGCAGGCAAAAAGACATTAAATTAGAAATGCCATTATCCCATATGTGTGTATGTCAAACAATTAAAGTACTGGCAACCGTTGATAACTAGCAACTGAAATGAACTCTTGCTAATAGCTTTTACTGGAAGCAAATAAAGACCAAGAAGAACTACATCACAGGTGTATAAAATGTCAGTGTGGGCTGAAAAGTGTACCTGGATTTTGCCTGACTCTGGAAGTCAGGAACCTGGCCAGGCATCTATGCACTTTGGCTAATTTTCAGACGTTCTGCTGTGTTTTAAGCTACTCCTTTGTTTTGAGCTGTGCTCATATATGTCATATATTATAAACTACAGTCTATGTAAGTAACTTGCTTTCAAACAGGATACCAAATGCTAGATTATCTGCCACAAGTCAAAGATTCTCGTTCATATTAGAGAACACAACTGCATGGTGTTTAGCTTTCCTTTTGTTGACTACTGTAGATTTCACATCTAACATGGTTGTTGCTTTTTCCTATCAGTACAGATATTGATTGAAACTTTCCAGAACTTTTGACGGCATTGAAATTGTCTGCACCCATCTTTGTTTTTTACAAATGATTCATTTAGAAAAAAACCAAAACACCGACCCCAAAACAACTAGATCACTTAGTACATTTGGTTGTTGTTTAGTTTAGTGATTTAGGTTTTTTGTTTTGTTTTGTTGGGGTTTTTTAAACATAATGTCTTCTCTGAAACTGTTTTATGCTTATACCAAAATGGAAATCCATACTATTTTCTTGCTTTGAAACTCTTTGGCTTTTTTTAGTTGAATTTTGGAGCAAAGCTTGAATAGTTTCGCAACTTAAAAAAGATGATGTTAACTTGCCAGGTAATTTTTTTGAAATTTTTTAAATCCTAGTAAGCACTCTTCTGAGCATTTCATCTAGTTAAATTGTAAATCACAAACTGTGAATATCTCCCATTAGGTTCTCAGTTGCTCAAAGGCTACCCTTTAGCAATAGAGCCAACATAAAAGGTTATATTTCTTGCTACATAAAAGAAATAAACTACCAAGTTATTTTTTAACTAGCAGTGGTATTCAGAGAGGCGATCCTGTAAGGCATGTGCTTAAGAATGTGAAATTCAGGTCTCTAGGACTGTGTTTTGCGGTTACTTTCACTGTTATCATTAATTTGGCTTGCCTTTGATACTGTGGAATCACTGAAGCTGACATCAAAGCCATCTTTCTTGTCCCCTCAGGAGACTATATGAAAAATAGGGTATCATACTAGAAGGCAATAAGCATAGGATCAGTGATATATTCCCTGAGACAGTGGAAATATTCTAAATAAATATATGTCTAAAGGGAAATATAGGCAATTAAATGAGTGAATTATGCATCTGAACATATACTTTTCTTCACTAAAATAAATATGCTGTTTATACCTTTCAGGTGCAATTAAAGTTTTATATCTATGGTATTTTAGACCACCTATTCACATATATCCCTGGTGAAAGTATTCTCCTTTAGTACTGATCACTGCAGTGCTATAAGAAGTTCTTCAGTCTTTGCTGTTATTTTTCCTTTTAACTTCTTGTAGAAAGTTAGTGTGGAAGTTCCATTTAACAAGGGATTTGACATTTAACAATTACCTTAAATTTATTTTGGTGTGAACCTTGAAAATTTCAGAATTTGAATTTGACATCAAATTATATACTTAACAACTAAAAGTCAAAATACAGTGACATTCTAAGACCTAATATCGAACTATTTCACTCCAAAACCCACAAAAGTTTTCTTTTTCTGTGAAATATCTGAGTGCAATCCATATAGTTTCAAAGAGACTGCATTTACTACTTTTCTCCCAAATAGTTACACAGAAGTAAGTATACTGGGGCATAGACTCTCTATATTATTTAAATATAAAATATGTCAGTTACAGAAGTATTATGTAGTAGCACTAAATAGCATTTCTGAGCCATAACATACCAGTTGAGCAAATATAAAATTACACACTTAGGAGTATTTTTCTACCAAGATATAACCTCAAAGTAAATCAGAATGCCTTTGCAGAAGCTAAGTATTATGCTGTATCTTAACCAGTTAACCTGCTTCTTTTACTGCATCTTACTCCAGAACAAAATTTATCCTTATGAGGGCACACTCAGATGTAAAGTCAAGTTTATTCATTATTTTGGCTCATTATCAATGTATGTGTGCAAGGTTTTAAGTTGACTGAATGTTGAAATATGCACTGATCCTATTGAACTGCATACACAGAAGAGGAAAAAAGGCTGCTCTTCTCTTATACTGTTATATCCGTACTACCAACCACAGTCAAAGATGGGACAGCGAGGTAAATTAATTCAGCATTTCTGCTTTTCAGCTTTGTTCCAACTCCATTAAGTTTGCAAAAGCTATTCAAATGGCATTGCAGGGTTACTGAATTATAGGCTGTGAAACTTTATTTGGCAGTCAATAATGCAATGGTAGAATGATATTAAGATAGTCTACAGTATAGTTTTCCTTTTGTGAGATGACAGCGGAGCATGACAAACATGGAGGAGATGCGCAGAAGGATAATAAATTAAGATATTTGTTTTTATTACAGCTTCTAAAAAAGGGCCTGGAATATAATTAAACAGGAAATATATACATGTACATAGATCAGTATTTTTAAGATTTGTTTAAAAGAGCCATTGTCATTTCTGTTCTATTTTATCCGTGATATCTGTGGTAAATACATAAGAGAATTATATAATAAAATGTAAACTTTTTCCTAGGCAATACAATAGGAACATTTTTATTATTTTTAATATGAAGTTTAATTTCCGTCAGTGATTATCACTAGCAACACTAGTAGAAGTTGCTTCTCTCTCCTCCTTCAGATGAATTCTTGGAGATCATATAAGTAAGTGTGTCCTAAGGAAATGACCTGAATTATTTCTATGAATGACATGAAAATAAATGCATCTAGCATTTGATCATTCCTCCTGTTCTGTACTTATTTTTTATTTAATTAGATAATTCCTGGGTATCTTTTTAAAATGATTTTTCATATATTAGAGTTAAAAATCCAACATTTTTCCTCTGGTTTGGAACACTATTCTGAATAGCAAAATTTTTTATTTATGTTACTTGATGATTCTTCAAAGTCTTTGACATACCTGTGTAGTGTCAGAATAGCAGAAACATGTTTCTTCTGTTCAAGGAAACTAACACATTCCTCTAAGAACTCTCTAAATGTTATAGAAGCTTTTACTACTTGCTAGCATGTTTAAGGTTCGTCAATGCCATATTGTGCCTTTAGGAATGCAAAAACACTGCCCTTAGCTTGTTTTCAAACCAGCTAAGTTTTTCCTTTCTTATATATCTTTATAGTTTCAAGGATTAAGGCTATGTTAAATTATTTACCTGCAGTACTCATCAGAGAGGTAGCTGAGATTTTTACATGGTTATTCAGACAACTGCCTGATAAAGATAATTTGTTGACAGCATTCAGTTTTAGTTCAGTGCCAGCTGAGTATTACCTTTTAATGTCAAACAGTTGGATAATGAGTCAGAAAAATAGAAAAAAAAAATATTGTATTACATGAATGAAATATTGAAAAAAATGGAAGAGAAACTAGATATATATGGCATCAATTTCAGTTCTTCACTGACGTTTAACTTCACTATCCATTTTATTCATTCTTGGAAATCACAAATTGTATTAAAATAACCACTGCATTACCTTTTCTCTTATTTGCTAGCAATTATGACTCACTGAGTATGGAAACACATAAGTTAGTAAAACTCATGGCAATTATTAATTATAGTTCTGGGCAGGGCAGATTTGAAAAAAATATTGAGATTATATGCCTTCTTTTATGTGCACAATTCTTATTGTTTACAAAACACACTATTCCTCAGGGACTGATGTTGGGACGAGCGCTGTTTAACGTGTTTGTTGGAGACACAGACAGTGGGATCAAGTACAATCTGAGCAAGTTTGCCGATGACACCAAGCTGTGTGGTATGGTCGACATGCTGGACAGAAGAGATGCCATCCAGAGGGACTTTAAAAAGCTTGACAGGTGGGGTCATGCCAACCTTGTGAAGTTCAACAAGGCCAAGTGCAATGTCCTGCTATCAGCCAGCTAAAAAATGCCCCCCAACGCAACATCCACCCATCTCAACACCTTCAGGGACGGTGACTGAACCACCTCCCTGGGCAGCCTGTTCCAATGGCTGACAACCCTTTCAGTAAAGAAATTCTTCTGAAGATCTAACCTGAACCTCCTCTGGTGCAATTTGGATCCATTTGCCCTCATTCTATTACTCTCCACTAGGGAGAAAGCCAATCGCGTCCTGGGCTGCATCAATACAATGGCCATCAGATCAAGAGAGGCGATTCTCCTTCTCTATTTCACTCTTGTGAGACCCCAGCTGCACTACTGTGTTCAACTCTGGGACCCCCAACAAAGAAGGACATGGACCTGTTGGAGTGGGTCCAGAGGAGGGCCATGAAGATGCTCAGGGGGCTGAAGCATTTCTCGTACAAGGACAGGCTGAGAGAGTTGGGGCTGTTCAGCCTTGAGAAGAGAAAGCTCCAGAGAGACCTTATAGTAGCCTTCCCGTACCTGAAGGGGACTACAGGAAAGATGGGGAGGGACTCCTTACTAGAGAGTATAGTGATAGAACAAGGGATAATAGTTTCAAACTGGAAGAGAGTAGATTCAGTTAAGATGTTAGGAAGAAATTCTTTTCTGTGAGGGTGGTGAGACACTGGAACAGGTTGCCCACAGAAGTTCTGGAAGCCCCTTTCCTGGTAGTGTTCAAGGACAGGTTGGGTGGGGCTTTGAGCAACCTGGTGTAGTGGGAGGTGTCCCTGCCCATGGCAGGGTGGTTGGAACTAGATGATCTTTAAGGTCACCTCCAACTCAAACCATTCAATGATTCTTGGAAAACTGGTTTTATTACCAGTACAAATGAAGTTACGCATCTTCATGTGCTTTTAAATCCTGCATGTGAAAGTATTTCAAATGTTGCAACAGGATTGTACCAACCAGAAATCACTTTTCTCTCCAGAAAACGAAGCTAGTTACTATAATGTATTATGTCAATCACCATATTGCAATTAAATTGATGGGGTGATGCTTATATCAACTAAATACAGTGCATTATAAATAGATATCAAGCTTACAGAAGTTGTTTATTTTTCACGGCAGCTTTGTTACAAGTTCAGAAATGTCCACTTTCTTTTTTCTTGACACCCTAGTTATGAACAGATCTCCTAGGGACCTTAAGCTTTACAATCTCCAAAATTCTGTCCCCACTTTTCAGAGTTCAAAGCTATAGACTAAAGAAAAATCATTCCTTCAGAAATCCTTTCACTGGAGAGTATTGCATTACCGTTTGGGAAGGCCTGTAGGCAGAGTGGGAAAGAACTATTTCCAGTAGGAAACTTGATGAGACACACTGCTCTCTTCTGCCTCTCAGCAAAGCCGAATGCATAAAGCAAGTTTCCAAGTCCTTCCTTCTATTTTCAGTCCATTACTCCTATGAAAAATTCTTATGGGAATTCTGAAATAATGCCAAGGGAATGGAAATGAGGACCAAAGCATCTTAGACCTTCAGTGAGTTTTCTGCCCTTTAAAGTACACAAAGGAGTATTCCTTCTGTTTGTTTTGATTTTGGCGTCATTATTTTTAAATTCCTGCCTGTGCACACACCCACTCCAGCCAAGGATACCCAGTGTAGGCTCACTTCCCTAGGTAATGTGGTTTTGGTTTCCTTCCATCAGAGTTTGAATAGAAGCAACAACTCCCTGGTCTTTGACAAACACTCTGCTTGCTAGATTCTTATGAAAGAAGTGGAGCCATTGACTCCCCAGACATTTTTCAGATAAAATCATGATGGGCTATCCCTTCTCCACAGTAAAATATTACAAAAAAGCTAGTATAAAGAAAGCAAATTCTCAGTCCCAAAGGGGGAATTGGTACATAGAAGAAACAAGCAGTCAGAGAGATAAAGGCTACCTCGTCCCAGTGGGCAGTTCTTATGTACACCCATCCTGCGAGTACAAAATGGTCTGCCAACTAGATTTTGAGCATGAGGATGACCAAGTTCTAGGCAACTAAGGAAATTTTTGAGCAACAAACGTAAGTGACATATCAAACAAAAAAAACCCCAAACTCGCATCGCTTTCTTCTTTTTCGGGATCTTTTGCATACCACTTTTAATGCCCTGCAGTTATATAACACGAATCCACTTTGAAGAGAGAAGAGGGAGAAAAAAATACAAATATAGACATCAGGGGGCACTGGTTAAAGTGAACCAAGATTCTCTTTAGAGTTTGTCAAGCAGAAATAAGATGACCCTTTTTTTGAAGCAGAAAGAAGATGACGCTTCTTTTTTTTGATCAGCTTTTCCCTTTTTTTCCTTTCTTTCCCTTCAGAGAAGCTATATGTTTCTCTGATACAATTGAACATATGTAAGAAATGCTATATGTCCTTTTTAATAGGAAAAAAAAGATAAAATTAATTCTAGATCAGGAAAAAGTAAAAACATTATGATGGACTGTAAATATCATGACAAATATGTACATTCTATTACTTTTCATTTACATTATCACTTAAGAAATTTTGCAGCACCAAGAAAGAACTACTGCCTATTACAGAAAAAACTTGCCATCTGAACCTGTGGTGGTTTGGCCCTGGCTGGAGGCCAGGAGCTCACCAAAGCTGCTCTATCACTCCCGTTTTTTTTTTAGATGGACAGGGGAGAGGGAAGATGTAACAAGAGGCCCGTGGGTTAAGATAAAAAGCAGTTTAATGCAGCAATAGCAAATGCCATGCGCGGAAGCAAAGCAAAACAAAGATTATTCTCTACTTCCCATCGGCAGGCAATATCTGGCTGCTTTTTCAGGAAGCAGGGCTCCAGTACGTGCAGCGGTTGCTCCGGAGGACAAACACAAAGAGCAAATGCCCCCCCACTTCCCTCTTCCTTCTCCCTTTTATGTCTGAGCTGGTGCCATATGGTATGGAATACCCCTTTGGTCTGTTTGGGTCAGCTGGCCTGGCTGTATCCCCTCCCAAGATGTTGCCCACGCCCAGTCTACTGTTGGGGGAACCTTGGAAAACCACAGCCTTGGTGCTGTCTGAGCACTGCTCAGCAGCAGCCAAAACACTGGGGTGCTATCAACACCCTTCTAGCTACCGCTCCAAAAAACACAGCACTGAGAGAGCTGCTGTGGGAAGATTAACTCCAGCTCAGCCTGATCCAATACAGAACCAGATATAGACCTATAATTATAATTATCAAGAAACTGCAGTTCAAAAATACAACAGAAAATAAAAGTCAGATCTCAAAGAATGTTCTAGATTCTACAAAACGTGGATAGACTTACAAAATTAATTAATGCTAGAACAATTTTATTTTTAGTTCATCTTGCTTCTGGAATATCACTGAAGCGGATTACAAATCAACCCAGAATATAGGCTTTTGCAATGCACTCCTCTATGCAAGGAGGCCTTTAAAGCCTTTGGTGTTTTGTTTTGGGAGAACAAACACCTTTCAGCTGTAAGGAAGGTAAGTTCTGGCAGCAATTTTGTCTCTCCCTCATGGTCTGCTAGCTGGAAGTCTTTTAAGTGTGCTGTCCTCTAGTGATTTAATGTGAAAAAAAGATGACATTTAACTGAAACAAAAACTGATACCAACTTTTAGATGAATAAATAATGTTAGAGATGTAATACTAATAGGCTTTATTCCTGTTTCTGATTTTGTCTTCCTGAAACAATTTTAAGTATAAAAATGAGAGGAAAAGCAAAGAAATCTAGACATGGATATAATGTCTGTGAGTTTTACTGTTGCAATAGTTTACAAGCACACTGTTTTATTCCAGAAACCCACTTCAAATTACCATCTCAGAATAGCTTATTATTTTTTATTTTTCTTCGATGTCCAAAGCAGGCCTGACTAAAGCCCTTTACCTGGATTTAATCTGAAAGGATAAAGACTTTGTAGGACCTGTCATCCAGATTACAGACAGAGCAAAAACTAATGTTTGGCCTTGACTTTTAGTCTTGAGGAAGGTGATTGTACTCCTGTACACATTTAGACCACTAATCCTTTACATTGCTTCACTGTGCCCAACTCACATTTTATTTAAAGATAATATAGTTAGTCTAAATCTATCAATCATTGGAAAATAACAATTTAATTCTTCATAATCACTTACTTCTGTGATGTGGGACTCCAAGCAAGTTTAATTGTATGATGAGATGTTTTGACCTTTACAAAGCTGAGTATACTTGTCCTAGGCTAGGTTCCGATCTTAATTATGCTTCTGTAAGTGCAAGTAGCTTCATAGTAGCTTGTAATTTATAATGCCATAACTGAGACACATTCTCCTTCAGTGTCCTTTGTGTATGTATCAATATCCTTGTTAGTGTCAATTGTGTTTTCATTGTTCCCTGTCTCATTCTGTTTTTTCTGATAGTCTAGTATTGACTCCTGATCCCTTGGCTCAGATCCCATCTCTATTAAGCCTCGTCCAGCTAAGTGCAACACACTTGCACCTCTTTCTGGCAGACATTCAAATGTCGCATTAGTTTTCTGATGATATATTTTGCTCCTACTAAAAGACTTTTATACCTTATAGTCATGGCATTTTGTGATCTGGACATGGATTCTTTTTCATCTGTACATTATATTTTAGTTCCTAGATGAATGTTTACTTCCAAAATAGTCTTTTATACCTTTATTAAATTAAGATATTTTCTTTTTATATTATGAGTCTCCTTTGTTTGTCTGCTCTTTACTGGCGTAATGATTTTGCATTTGATTAACAGCTTGTCAGGAGAGAATAGACACTTTAGGTCCCACGTATGGAAAACCATTAAAAGCAAATATGGAGGGAAGTAGTGATACTGCTGGTTTATGGAAGACAGCTTTTGCTTCTGAATTTAAAGATTACCAATTTTAAAAATATTTTTACTATACTTGCCAGTTTGCAGTGTCCTTCTATTTCTCACCCATATGACTGCATAAAGTGATTACTGTCTCGATTTCTTTTCATTGTCACTGCTTCTATAAGCGCTCGTTGCATCTTCAGCTTCTTTCTCTGCTTTCCTGCTGGTGTCTTGAAAGGAAATTGGACAACAAGCTACTGCATTTTTACCAGACAATGAATCTTCCATGGTCAACTGAAGGTGCACAAGTCCATGGGACATGATGACATACACCTATGAGTCCTGAAGGAACTGGCAGCTGAAGTCTCTAGACCACTAGCCATCATATTCTAGAAGTCTTGACAGTCTGGCGAAGTTCCCACAGATTAGAAAAAGGGGAAACATAGCCCGCATTTTTAAAAAGGGAAGTAAAGAAAACCCAGGGAACTGCAGACCAGTCAACCTCATCTCTGTGCCAGGTAAAATCATGGAGGAGATGTTCCTGATAACAGTACTAAGGCACATGAAAAGTAACGAGGTGATCAGTGACAGCTGACATGGCTTCATTAAGGGAAAAACATGCCTGACTAATTTGGTGGGCTTCTGTGACAAAGTTACAGCTCTGGTTGATATGGTAAGAGCAACTGACATCACCTCCCTGGACTTCTGCAAGGCATTTGACACTGTCCCACATGACATGCTTGTCTCTAAGATGGAGAGACATGGACTTGATGGATGAGCAACTTGGTGGACAAGGAAACCAGTGACAAGTGGAGTTCCTCAGGGGTCTGTTCTCGGTCCAGTGCTGTTTATCATCTTTGTCAGTGACATGGACAATGGCATTGAGTGCACCCTCAGCAAGTCTAAAGATGACACCAAGCTCTGTGGTGCCGTGGTCTCACTTGAGGGAAGAGATGCCATCCAGAGGGATCTTGA
>NW_009735568.1:3673-70302 GCF_000703405.1 Apaloderma vittatum | reverse complement strand
GTCAGGCCAATCCCAGGCACAAATACAAACTGGGCACAGAGTGGGTTGAGAGTAGCCCTGAAGGACTTGGCGGTGTTGATAGACGAGAAGCCCAACATGAGCTGGCAGTGCACTCATGCAGCCCAGAAGGACAATCACGTCTTGGGATGCATCAAGAGGAGTGTGGCCAGCCGATTAAGACAAGTAACTCTGCCCCTTTACTCTGCTCTTGTGAGACCCCACCTTGAATACTGCGTCCACTTCTGGTGTTCCCACCATAAGAGGGATGTGGATCTGTTGGAGCGTGTTCAGAGGAGGGCCACAAGGATGATCCAGGGGCTGGAGCGCCTCTGCTATGGCGATAGCCTAAGGGAGCTGGGATTGTTCAATCTGGAGAAGAGAAGACTCCAGGAGGACCTAATAGCTGCCTTCCAGTACCTGAAGGGAACCTACAGGAAGGCTGTGGAGGGACTTTTTACAAAAGTGTCCAGAGATAGGATGAGGGGAAATGGTTTTCAATTGAAGGAGAATAAGTTTAGATTGCATCTTAGGAAGAAATTCTTCAGTATGCGGATGGCAAGACTCTGGAACAGATTGCCCAGAGAGGCTGTGGATGTCCCCTCCCTGGAGATCTTCAAGGCCAGGTTGGATGAGACCTTGAGCAACCTGGCCTAGTTAAGAGCATCCCTGCCCATGGCAGGGAGGGTGGATTAGATGATCTCTAAGGTCCGTTCCAACCTAAGACATTCTATCATTCTTTGATGTTGTGCTTAGCAATAAAAGCTCAAGGAAAGAAGAAGGAAGGAGGGACATTTATAGTTATGGCATTTGTCTTCTGAAACAATGGTTGGTTTCTTGTGCTGAGGTCTTGCTTACGAGGAAGTGGCTGGACATCTGTAGTGAACAATCTTTATGCTTTGCTTGCATGCACAGCTTTTGCTTTCCCTGTTAATCTATCTTTATCTCAATCCACAAATCTTTCCTTCCTTCTGTTAAACTCTGTTATAATCAAGATGTTAAAATTACTATCTATGCTATACAAAACAAGGTGGCAGATGTGGTCAGCTGGCTAAGTATACATAGAAGAGCAGGGTTAGCAGTTAGCTAACAGTTCTTGAACAACAAAAATTCTCAATTTAGTGGATATACACATGGTAGAATTCCACGCACACTTTGAGAACTTATTAAACTAATGAGAAAAAAAAAAAAGGGGAGATTTAATGAGGAGAGAATTAAAAAGAAACCTGAGGAAAAGGCAGCAAACCCAAGCACCACATCCAGGTAGAATCTACTGCTGGAGGTGGTGATACCACCTGTGAGTATCTGGGTCTACTCAGTGGAGCCATGAGCCAGATCAGTACTACCAGATGAGATTCTGATGTTGCAGGAGATGGTGAAAGTAGAGTCACAGCAGTACAGTTTTCCTTTCTGCTTTGGTTGTCTCTAATATTATACTTTTCCTTTGCATCTTCCTTTGAAGGAACCAAAATAGATTCGGGATTTGAATCTTGTCATTATTTTAACTCCCATCTAGGTCTCCTTCTCTATGGATTTGTTCTGGTCCATCGATTTCTAATTCTGCTCTCCTTTGCTAGTAACAGAAGATAGTAATGCAGTTCTTTGTGATGTCAGTGCATTTTTTTATATGAAAAAATCCAGTTTATACTAACGGGTGAAATTTGCCAAAGTCTTAAATGTAGAAGCCATGATTCAAATGGTTCCTAAGCAACTTAGACATATTTCAAAATGTTACCCACAGTAATTAAGCTAGAAGGGATCTGGCATATACTAAGTATATTTGTCTGACAGTATTTTAATTGGTTAAGAGTAATAGGCAGAATTCAGTATCAAAAAAGGGAAGTTTGAGTAATGGAATAAGGAGCAATGCATAAAGAATATTGCTACCTGGTGATAAATGGCCTAAAGACCTTTTTTTCCTCTTATTTACAAAGAAAGATTTTGCTTGTGTGGTTTTCTTTTCCTCTTATGTGATTGAATCATACTTAGAAAAGATCCAGCCATTAATATTTTTCATGACCTAGCTCCTCTGTTAGGTGACATACAAGTACATTTATCAAAGTAAATAAGTGCAGCGCAGTTCTTTAATGTTCCAAATGTCTTGCAAACCGGGTAATGCCAGTTGACAAAAAGCTCAGATCTGTAAAGTTAGATTTTCTGTCTCCTAGCTTGACATTTTGGAAAATTTTATGTAATTTCTCCTACTTTTCTCTCTTAGTCACCTACTATGTTATCTGCAAATGTCTAAATGACATTGAAGTAATTAAAATGTAAATTAAGGGAAGTATTATCTCTGATGGGGAGAACCAGAGGGCTACTGGGTGAGTGAGGTTTTTTGTCTTTGGAGCTGTAATTTTTAAAACTTGTACCAGTTAGCTTATCTGGACAGAATAAGTTTTGCCATCAGCACAGATGGCACTAAACATATCAAGGTGATAGAATTCAGTAAGGAAAATAAATTCAGTAAGTTCATTCACTTATAATCCAGATGTATCAAATTCTGCATTAAAATGATAATTTACATAATTTTCAGTTTGATAATTTCATGTTTTGTGTGAGTCATATTTCAATTAGGCTGAAGTCAGCCTACCAAACAGTAACAAAATTTGTGCCAAGTTGAAAAGTGATTACAGAGTAGCTATAGTGCATTGCTTATCTCTTTAAAAATGATAACATATAAGAACACATACAAATTAGTAATAAAGTACCTATCGAGATGCCTGCCTGCAACTCTAAACGCCTTATAAGTCTTAAAAGGTCTTAGGCTATGCCTGTACAAGAAATTATAGTAGCACAAAAGAAGTGGATCTGTAGGATACAATAGCTGGCATTAAGGAGCTGGTAGCTGCAGTTTGTCTCGTGAGAGGACTTGTAACAGATCTGGCTCAATGGGACTCCACCCATTAGGAAGCAGAGCACAGGAACCGCAATTGTAGGTTGCATCTTCTGGCGAAGAAGAAATGATCAGACGATCAAAACCACACTGAGATCTGAGCTAGAGCTCTCCTGCAGCAGCATCCTTGAGGTCTCAACAACCTCATGAGTAGATTGGTGCTTTACCAGACAGTTACCCAAGTTTCTAGGGCCTAGAGACCTCTTGTTCAGTCTTTCCCCAGCAGGCATTTCTCGAGCTATACTTGTAAATCCACGAGTTCTGCTGGGGAAGAGAAAGATGCTGGAGATCCTTGAAACCCTCACAGATCCTGTCAGATACCACTCAAAAATGTGAAACATCTGATCCAACATACAAGACTGTTGTCCTCATACGTTTTTGCAAAATCTGCTTGATTTTGCATCTATCATTAAGAGTTTGAGGAATGATGGCATTGAAAATTCTGTGATTCTGTGAAAATATTGCCAACTTTTTAATTGTGCTCATTCTAATATTCCATCTTAGGCTATGCAAATCTCCCAGGAGTCAGCCTATTTTACAGAAGATTGGCTAGCATAGGCTTGTTGTTAAGTACAAGCAGAGACTAGCAGAATTACTTATTTATCTCTTAAACATATGTTTAAGGACCTTTCTAATTCAGAAATTCAAGGGGTTTAGAATAATTTTTATGGAAATAAAACAGTAACACCTGTCTTTATTCATATTTATAAGTTTTTCAAAACTAATATTTGCAAATATGACTATAGCTGTGCTAACATACAAGTTATGCTTTCCATGTGATTAATATGACATTTTTAGCAATCAACCACCCTGTGATTAGACTATAATTCAGATATCTACATATGTTCTTTCTTGTTTGAGAATTACAGAATATGTCTGGATAGCTCATCTGCAGAGTCATGTTAATGAGTATTATTAAAAAATGAGATTAAATGAATGAAACACCATTTTCTTCTCAAAGCAACACGAGTGAATTTATTTTCTGCAATTTGAGACCTAAAAATCACTTTGTATGTGACTGTTCTTAGTTTAAGACAAATCAATGGACTGTAGCAATGAATCGTAGTCTAATAAAATATGTATGTATGTGTAAGTAAACTTTTCCACCCTGGAAATAACAATAAATGTTCAAAATACAGCTATTGCCAGCAGTTATTATTCAGTAGCCTAAAGTACAAAGTTCTCAAAAATTATGCATGTACTCAGCTCTTCATTGTTTTTCTTAAACCAGCTCATGACAGAATTTTAAATAACTAAAGGCAATTTTCTGAAAATACTGTCTGGGAGGCGAGGTGAGAGTAAGGGCAGTGCACATACAAGAAGTTAGCAGATATTTCCAGGTTTCCTTTCCCAACATAATGATGGTAATTTATACCAGGCAGAATGCGTTTTAATTGAACATCTTTCAAGCTGCAGTACATGGAATAGTTTGGATTAATGTTAGCAAATGTGGAGAGCTTAATGCTCAGTTTCAGAGCATGCAATAACTTTCTGTTTTATCAACACGCCAGACTGGAGCTTAAAGCATATTTGGCATATTTACATATTCATACTAGACTGTTACTGTGCAGACTCTGCAAAGTCACATTGGGACTTCATGGTGAGGAAATGCAAAAGCAAGTTAACATTGTGGCTGCTTAGAATCTCCAGTGTTTTTCCAATTGTCTTTATTTACAGAAGGCTTCTTAGGCCAATAGGTTTGCACAATAACTAATCAAACTAATTTGTTGCCTGCTCAGAATGCAATGATTTTATTAGAACACTTTAGTTTCGTGTCTGTATTTCCCATATATAAACTAAATTGTACAATTTGTAATTACTTGTTTCTGCATGCAGTTCAAGTTGGCAGAATTATGGATGAATACTCTAGAGAGAAAAGAAAAAAGGCTTAGGTTCAATGCTTGGAGTTTTGGAGATATTCATGCCAATAGCTGTACTGAAACCACATATATCTGAATAATAAGAAGCTTATTGCAAAGATGCAGCCTATATCTAAACCAATCACACTCATTTTAGTTCATTTACAAATAAGTGGCAGCCTCTGTTTTATCATTGGGTCCCCATTTCTCCCATGGAAATAGGCTGTTCAAGTTTCGTGTTGTACTTAGACTTTTCACTCACTGACTAAGAAATGTTTTTATTTATTTAAACAGTATGTAAATGCCATCCTTTGATTTGTTCTCAGTGAGCACATGGTGAAATGCATTACTGTTGTGCTTACACTTAAAAGCAGAGGAAAAAACCCACACACATATGTACATGTGTTTATGGATGGATAGATAGATAGATAGATTAGACAGAATTCATAGAGTCTTTCAAGACCAAAAAAAAACCAAACTGAAAAGCCACAAGATCACTATAGTATCTTACTTTTCTTCTTACCAAAGAAATATCTGAATATTGAATAGGCAAGAATCTTTGATCCTGAGAAGTACAGTGCATGGGAAAGAACATGCTCTCTTGTCCTGTTAAAGCCAAACATATTCCGTTCAGAGGAAGCAATGGCCTCAGACTGTGGTTTGTGCCCCTTTCACTGTCAGACAGCTTCCTCCTTCCTTTGTGTAAAGCATGCAAGAAGAATATGTCCCATAGATACATTCTTACTGCCGAATGAAACAAAGGTAGGCACGAAGGTGATTAGCATTGACTAATCTGCAAAAAACTCTAGTGGACAAAAAAATTCTAGTTCTCTCAGTAACCATGTCATTTTGTATAGTATTAAAACTACCATTGTATATCCTTGCTTTATTATGTGATTTAATGTGAACACTTCTTGGAAGAAAGAACATGTAGTTATCATTTTAAAGTATTAATTGCAGAGGAAAGCAAATGTTTTTATTTCAGTCTACAACTCCTGCTTTTCTTTCTTTCAGCTATAAAATGTTAAGAGCAGAAAATGTTACTGTTAATCCTCTTCTAATTTTGAAATTTATGTGACAGTGAATGCAATTAATCATTTTCTCATTACTTTTCCTGAGAAGATATGCACAGGCATGAACAAATAGCAGCTTTGACTTGATAAAGTAATATTTTAAACTCAGTTTATAAAACTTTAAAATAATGATTCAGAATCTGAAAAAAAATCTACCAAGTAGCTTTATTTTTTGTGATTCTGTGGTTTTACTCTTAACATAGCATTAGAGTAGCTCTATCAGATTAAAAAAAGATAAATGTAGATGTCTGATTAATTCATGCCTATTTTGATCACATCATGTCACATCAGACCAGAATAATATAACATGAAGTGACAAAAATGCAACTTATTCTTAACCTATCTTATTCACTTACAGTCAGATTCATGAACTTTTTGAATGAAAATTAAATTACTTGCAAGTTCATAATTTCCCTTCCTTCCTCTTCCTTCTCTTCTTTTTTCAAAGGTAACTGCAAAATTGGTGGTGCTATTTGGAAAAGCTTTTATAGGAGAACCAAGTCATCTTGGTAAAAAGGTTGGGCAGAAGAACAAAAAAGGAAAATATAGGACACTATATTTTCATTTATCAAAACCACCTTGTCCTGTATACTGTAAAAGGTTTCCTAGAGATTATTAAGAGTAGCTAAGCCTACCTTTTGGTTTTATACTTCTGCTGATTTTTAAACTTTAAAGTTTGGTAGCGATGATCATTTGTGGGATTCAAAGCCCATTAATTTTCTTGTGGATATAAATATATGTCAATGACGTGCAGAAGGTAACTGCAGCCCAAGTTAAGATGACTGTGTTTTCAATTGTACTTAGATATCTAAAGACGTCTAAACTGACATCTGATTAATTCCACCTTACCAAGGCAACTAAGTGTGCAGTAGTCAGGTTATAAAATCTATCATCACTAGAAAGAAAGAACAGCTCCCAGGTGCTGAACTGTCCCAAGTCACGACCTGGGCACGGCTCTTTTCCTAACAAGACATAAGGATCCCAGTGTGGTGAGACTCATCACCTGGAGACCTTAGCTAAGCACCTGGAGGTAAGTAAATGGTCCAGATATGTCTGCAGTCTGTAGCACTTAAACACTACAGAGCCATCGGGACTAGCTGTCCAGCCAGGACATGTTGACATGTAAATGCCAACACCAAGATCCTCCCATTCTTCCAGAAATGTTTGTAGTCACTTGCAACTCTTTCCTTCTTGTTGTCTGTTCCTATCTTCATGTATCATTAAGTCTGTGATATAAAGGGAAGTGCATGCATATGTGTATTCTTTCCTGTTCTCAATTTACTGCAGTCAATAACTTTGGCACTAAAACAGTCTACAGAGAATTGTTTTGTTTAGTGCCAAGAAACAGTAGAAACCTCAAAGTAACAGATACCTTTTTACCAGACAAGAGTAAAGCTATATGAAGTGACTACTCAGTAGTATATGAAAGTATACACTGTACTGCTAGTTCTAGAGATTTTTTTTCTCAATGGCAATAATTATGGTTGTCCAAGGTAAATATTTTATCCTGTGAGCCATGGCCTGGACCTGTAACCGAAGCAGCTATAATATTTACTCTCTTGATTGTACTGTATAACAGATGATAAGATACAATACGTGTTTCACAGATAATATTTTTGGCTTAGTAATGATCTGTTCTTAATTCTGATATGTAGCACTTGTAAAAGACATCCAATAGAGTCTAGGTATTTTTTTTAAAGAAGTGGGCTTCAGATCTGCAGCAGTTTCTTTTGACTGTAGTGGGAGTTACAAAGCTATATTTTTGTGTATTGCCTTGAAAATTTAGGGGCAGATGTCATGCAGCAGCAAGCAAGCAAAGCTGTCACTGGCCTAAGGAGCTTTCATCAATGCTGTGATGTAGATGACAAATTTAAATATCTGAAGAAATTGGCACAGTCCTTTATTTCTGACACTAATTTGACAAATTTGACTGTTCCACCATTGTTCATCTGCACCCTTCCCTAATAACTTTTTAATACACCGATATCACTCATAACTGTGCTTTTCCCTCTCTCATAATATTTACATCAGCAGGGATCACATAAATATTTTCTCATAGGCCTTTGATGGCATTCCTTATTAGGACTCATGCAGGCAAACTCCTTAACACTTTCATTTGTAAATATGAATTACTGTAGACTGTCAAGCATTATTCTCCATCTACTCCAGGAGCCACAATCTCCAGAGATAAACTACATATTTCTTAGATGTCATTAACATCCTTTGTGACTTTTTAAACAATAATGATCAAGGTTCAGGTCACTTCTTAAAGATTAATGATTCACTGAAAGGTACTGAAGCAGAAGGCAGAGCTGAAAGCCATTAGGTCCAGGTAGTCACTGGTTCTTTTGCAAAACAAGGTAATTTCCCTCTCAAAAAAATACTCCAAAACCAAAAAGCACAGAAGCATGACAGACAAAGCTAGTAAGTTTAAAACATTGTTTGTAACAAAGTTGCTAATTTTAAAAATTACAAGGAACAAGTGCACTGTATGTAAGTTTGATTAACATTCCATCCATCTTAATATGTCTTATTAATACTAGTTATTAAATCCTTTGCAACAGGTGTGCATTAAATACACACTTTGTGCATAAACACCATCTGGAAAAGTTTGGCTAGAAATAAAGTAAAATGCAGCTGCTTTAAAACAAATGTAACAAAAAATGTGAACTTTATCTGTAATTTGACCCTGTTTTCCAGGTTTTTTTTCTTTACAGCCTATACTGGGGAGCATCAGAACACCAAAAACCTGCTGAGATAACATTTTAATGGAAAAAAACCCAAGACACCTGAAAGGTAATTTTTTCTCCGCTTCTACTTGCAGAAGTCAAAGTCAATTTATTTCCATATTCATGTAAGTACATTTCACATAAAATACCTCAAAATTGTCTATAGTGAAACATAATGAGATGTCATTCACAGAAACAGTTTCAGTGAGTTTTATAAAGATACCAAACCACAATAAACTAAATTGGACCCACTTGTTCACAGCATGAAAATGAATTTCTCAATAACATTGAGTATGAGCTCAGATTTACACTGTGTACCCTGTTCCCTTAGCCCTGACTGGGTAAAAATAAGAGTTTCAGTCCTATTTACGATCAGCTGATGTTACTTTTCCTTGTTTTGTATACACTGCTATTGCCATTTATCCTTTTCATTTGTTTTAGTTACAATAACACTAACAACTAATTGAAGCATAGCAAAAGACACTATGTAAAGAAAAAAGTTAACTACAATACTGATTAAATTAGTTCTGAGCTTGGTATTTAAATCAGGCCATTCTATTTTTCTACTTCACTGTATTATGAAATTAGTCATTTGACTATACCTACATGATTAAAAGGGAAAATAAAGAGTCATACTGTGCAACTGTTAATTATATTCCACCATATCTAATAAACAATATGAATTATTAGCAATGACATATTTCTCAACTTCTATTGTTTCTGTAAGCAGCTTTGAAAAAAATATTTCTTTGTATTTTATGAAAATGAGATTGATTACAACATGTGAGCAAATAGATACCTATTCTCATCTGTAAATCTGATCCCAGCAGAGCACAGAAATAATCCATGTGACTTTGTGGCCAGATGCACTTTGACTGATCTTCTCTGTGCAAATGGCATGATATGTCTTTACCATTTATGTTCCTCTTTAATAGGTAAGAAGACAGATACATAATGCTGATATCCCATAGATTCAGGAAGCATGAATGAAATCCCCAAAATTACGGGTTCTTCATTACTTGTATCTTAAATATAATTTATTTATTTAATATATTGAGTTTTATAGCCAGAATTTTAAATTGTGAAATATTTAAGAATTTTACCTGCAGTTCTGAGAACTGAACATTTCTTCTGCAAAAGCAGAAAGAAGGAAGAATCATTCTGCAGCACGTGGCTGTAAGAGGAACACATTCTCCAAAAATACTCTTCAGATGAATTACATGCATTTCCCCAGCTTCACTGAAATGCTCTGTTTAGACATGACTTTCAATCCCAAATAATTACATATTTGCATAATTGGCCAGTCTGTGGATAATCTGTAGCATGGAATGCAATCATCCAGGTCAATTGGTCATGTGGTTTTTTTTTATCAGAAAGAGCTATGATTTCTTGCTAAACACCACAAACAACCACTATTACAGCTATTCTAATGGTAATACTTGTATCCATCTTATATGTTATGTTATTTATTATTGACATACTCATAAAAAGCTCTTAATGTTTACAGCAAACCTAACTTTACTGCTGAGATTAGTTTTGTGGTTGTTCTTTTAAGATGAACTAGTCGTGTAAGGACAGAAACAAGCGAGTCGGTTTCCATAAGAACAGTATTTATTTTTATCACGCATCTTAGTAGGGTTGTTCCACTTAAAGAAAGCTCCAGTTTTTAATTTCTTATTAAATCCTATCTTTAGAGTTTCTAAGCTTTTCATGTGGCTGCTGTTACATTTGGTTTAAGCATGTTGGACCTACCTAGAAGCTCTGGCCAACTCAAAGTCTCACCACAGGTACATTTAACACTTTTTCTGATTCAAAAGTACACTAAAAAACCCTGACTTATAAATGGCATGATTTTATAAACATAGACTTGCCTCACCACGTTATGATGATGCCTTAGTTTAAGTGAAAATTAAAGTGCATTTAGCAATGTTTTGAATAGTTATTTATGAAAAAATACAACTGGTGCTCTGACTTTGTGTCAAGCTGTCACGAAAATAAGAAAATTTGAAAATAAAAATATTTAATTCCAAATTAAATTCTTTGAAATGAAAATTAAAGTAATAGTTCAGTACTATGTTTACATACGTTAAAGCAAAATAGATATTTTGTTTCAGATTGATCATCTGATTAATCTCAAATGCCGTGAACTTTTGTGTTTGGGCAGCTGAACTTGAAAGTTTCTCAGCTGTAAGGAATAGCTATCTACATTTTTCTATGAGGATACTTGGAAGTAGCTCTTATTTAATTTTGCTGGAAGTTTGATGCCTCTTGAAAAACCTTATGTTAATCTTCAAGAAGGGCTGGAAGGAGGATCTGGGAAACTACAGGCCTGTCAGCCTGACCTCAGTACGAGGGAAGTTCATCTTGAGTGCGCTCACACGATACGGGCAGAATAACCAGGGGATCAGGCCCAGCCAGCACAGGTTCATGAAAGGTAGATCCTGCTTGACAAACCTGATCTCCTTCTATGATCAGGTGACTCACCTAGTGGATGAGAGGGAGCCTGTGGACATTGTCTACTTGTCAAGCCTTTGACACTGGAGACGAGACCTCATTGCTCTCTAAAACTACCTCAAAGTAGGTTGTAGTGAGGTGAGTGTTGGTCTCTTCTCCCAAGTTACTAATAATAGGGCAAAAGGAAATGGCCTCAGGCTGCACCAGGGGAGGTTTAGATTACATATTAGAAAGAATCATTATTGAAAGGGTGGTGAGGCATTGGAACAGGCTGCTCTGGCAAGCAGTGGAGTCACCATCCCTGGAAGTGTTCAAAGAACTTGCGGATGTAGCACTTAGGGACATGGTTGTGGTTGGTAGACAGTTGGATTAGATGATCTTGGAGGTCTTTTCCAACGATAATGACATCATGATTCTATATCAGAAGCAACAACCTCTAGAATGGTTAAACATCAGGTTTTTATTGTTTTCAGGTTTTCCAGAATCAAAAATATTTCTGGAATGAATGAGCATTTTTGCTCCTACTTTTCATAACATAGTGAAAGATAAGCAAGAAAAGAAGATTGTGCTATAATCCTGACTTGAGGTACCTTGTTAACATAATTTTGCTTTTCGCAGACTTCAGAAGCAGTCTGTCTACTTTATTTCAGATAGCTTTTGCCATTTTTCAAGTAGTTCAACAATTTCAACATGGGAATATTTTTTTCAAATACATGTAAATCCAATTTTGAAAGCAGTTCACTCCAAAGTTGGCTTTGCTGGTAATCATTAGTTTAATTTTCTACTTCATTTAAGTTCTTTAGAAATTTACCCTTGGGAGTATAGCTTCCATTGTCTTCCATTAAAAAGCAAAATCTTTTTAAATTTTTCTCTGTTCCCATCCTGTAATGTGCCCCTCATGTTTCCTTCTCCTCCATTAAAGTCAATGTCCTCCCTACAGCTATTAAAAAGACACAAAATTACATAGCATAATCCAGTATAGTTTATGCTATGCATTGGTAGTTATTTTGTAGTTACTTTGGTTGAGAGGATTTGACCAGCAGGCTACCATTCACCTGCCTGTTACACAGAACTAATTGTACTTCTGTTAACATATATATATCTTTTTATTTTTTTCTCTCACAAAAGACCTTAAGGACCTCAGTTTCATGCAAGTAAGATATCATTTGACAACCTTAATGAGAGCACACAGCCCTGCAACAAATTAGAAAATGAACGCACTCCATCAATGAAACATAAATAAATCAGTGACTTTGCTTTACTACAGAAGGTGTGAATAACTGTATTGATGTCAAGCTCATCACTCTGTACTTACATAGCATACCTGAAGACTGCTGCCCAAAGCAGAAACATACAAAATTAAAGTGGCTGGGGATGGCTTCAGCCATAGTAGAATAGTTCTAGCTACCAGATACTTTTAATGATATGAAAAGCATACTTGACATGAAAAGCAACACTCAGATTTTCAACTCACTGCAAAAGAAGTGACATACTGCATAAAATAAATATGCAACTGAGGCAAAAAGTATATTTAACTTTATGCAGACATGTATGGCTCATTAAATGCTTTCACACTTTTCATGTGATTTCTTTGAAAAAAAAAGCTATGAAATAGAGTGGTTTAGGGAAAACCACTTAGAATAAAGTAGAATAGAATAACTGACAGATAGTAACTGACAACTGGATACTAAACCAAAACTTTATTTTTATGATAAAATAAATTTTAAAATGGGATCCACATTTTTACTTAAGCAAGAAAGTTAGATTCCCTAGTGCTGCTATAAATCATAAATAAAATAAGTTTAGTAACCTTACATAGTGAAGATAAATTTGAATCAAGATATTATCGTACAAATAATTTTCTCTCTAATGTTTTAGGAACATAAAGGTCACTTTTTCCATGAAACTCCAGGAGTAAATTTCTTCAAAAACTAACAAATGGACTCAGTATCTTGAGCATTTTATACACCAAAACCAACTCTGCATATTATTGCTTTTACTTAAATGAACATAAGAGCACATCTTTACACTTAAATCACTTTTTTATGTAACATACTTTATTATTTTCCTTGAAAATTGCTTTCAGGTTACAGTCAAAGCACTGCTGCATTTGCAGTTTGTTTTGACCATGACATTTTCCCTTATAAGCACGATGATACACCCTTTCAGTCTAATAAACACGAGGTGTAAAAACAATTTATGATGTAGAAAATTTGGAAAACATTGATGTGAAACATCTTTGGTTTGTTTATTCCTAACACCAAACCAATACATGCTAAAACTTGAATTTGATTTTTTACAACATAACCAATGCTTCCTACATTAAGAGCTGGTTCCACTATTCTATTACCTACTGTCACAGGGGCACCAACAAAGCAGACAGGGCAGCTTCTCAAAATTGAAAATTTGTTTCCACCAGGAAATTGCCCAGCATTCTGACACACCAAAGTATGTTACAAGTTCAGATGTCAGCAAGGCATATAACACTACATAATACTCCATTTTAGAATGTGCACATACTCACAGAAAACCACTCACTCAAGGATGTGCAAAAAGAAGAACTATTCACCCACAGGGACAAGGGCTCAAGGATATAGACAGACAGTATAACTTATCAGAAGGAAGATATGTGATAGTTTACTCAATCTCAGGATATTTCCTTAAGTGGTATCCCAGTCTAATGAGAAAGCCCCCAACCAACACCCCCCAAAATAAACAATTCCACAAGGTCCTTTGGCAGGGCTCCCTTTATATCTTCATGAGCTGAGTCTCACCTGTGGTCAACTCTAATTAGCTGGGAGCCAGTGCATAAAAGGCAAAGATAAGTACCTGCAGCAAAGTAATTGGGTTTTAATGGCTAGAAAACCCTAGTCCCTTTCAGGTCTTTGGTAAGTCTCTCTCAGGGCAGATGCAACTGCTACATCCACCTGCTTTTTTTTTTTTCCCCCTTTCTTTTAAAATTTCTTAGTATCATTCAGATTGTTTCACCTTACCTCAACAACAGTTCCACTACTTCTTTCATCTTGAAATTTCTCTTTTTTTTTTTTTTTTCTGTACAAGCCAAGAAAGAAGCTTTTTTTTTTCCTTTGGTATGTTTAAAGCAATTTCATTTCGCCATTCATGAAGAAGAAAGGTTCAGCATACGGTGCACGTAACTAAACAAACTTCGAGTTTCTGGTTTCAAATGTTTTACTGCATGTTTTTGATGGTATCTTAAACTGGTTTTGTGTAGGATAAGATTTGATAGATGTTCCAGTTACCCTGTTCTCTTTGTTCCCACAGACTGTCTGGAGATCAGTTGATTTGTTTTTTATTGAAGAAACTCTTATACTTTGATTAAGTACTCATTTTCATAGACAAGTGTTTCAACTGAGGTGATTTTTTGGGGGGGTGTAGAATACTTTTTGAACAGCTTAAGTATTTTTCTTTAAAAATCCTCAAATCTTGGGAATGCTCCATCTCCTCATGAAATATATTTGGATTTCCATATTTCTTCAGAAACCAACGCTTCAGTCCTTGGTATTTCTAAGAACACCTTGCACAAGCACCAGTGCAGCAGAGACATATACAAGGAAAAGGCTTTCTTACTGAACTGACTGTTTCTGCTGAATTGGAATTTGGTTAGTCTTTGACTAATCTACTGTATAAACTCAAGTTGTGTGTCAATTGTCTCAGTAATTTGAATTTCTAGCTTTAAAAAATATGTAAGGAAGAAGACATGAAGCATATGCTGCTGATGTTTCTTCAAAAAGATTTGATGTCTGAGTATCTTAGAGCAAACTCTCTATTAACTATAGAGAAATAAAGTCCTTAACTCCCATAGTATGTTATTTTGAAATGTATTATTTATTTATACACAGAAAAAGTCATAAAAACAATATTATATAAATTATGTGTGCAACATTTTATATATGTACATATGAATGAATGCACATAAATACATAACAGAACACAATAATTTTTAATTTAATTTTTCATTTTTGTAATAATAAGTTCTAAACATCCAAGAAGCCCTCAGACAGACTGTTAAGATTTCAAAAGACTGTCTTTACACATCAGGTGTTTCCCTTCAACATATAAGGAGATTTGGGATGTAACAGAAAGTACTCAGTTATCTTGACACCAAATATCTAGATGCCTCTTAATTCACCTTACTGGTTTGTTAATGGTATTTTAAGTCATCAATTACTTTGAAGTAGGAATACCAATTTGTTTTAGCTCAGTTAAGGAGAAAATGCAAGAAGAGAAAAATGCAAAAGTGAGAGTGTATTTGTCAACTGCTAAAATGTGTCACAGGAAAGCAGAATCTTTGAAGAGATCATAGAAAATCAGTAACAGAGCTGTTTTTTTCTCTAACATATGCCAGGCTGAACACAGAGCTGAGCTAAAACTGTAGTTAATTTACACAGACTTAGATGACCTTGGTTTAGGCTTCATGTCACTCTTTATAATTTGTCTGTGTAATAGCTGTATAGCCTGTCTTAAAAGAATAGAGTATTAAGATTGAATTTCAGGTGAAAGTAAAAACATGAAAGAATATCTAGAGGGAAACAATACATTTCTAATTGTTGTTCATCCTTACCTTTAGTTGAGAGTTTCTCTGAATGAGGAAAAAGGTATAACAAAAAATACATTCTGGAAATGGTCTGAAAATCTCTCATGGCAACTAGATAGATTTGACAACATTCATTACTTGAAATTCAGATATTGATTCTTTCAGCTCCAGCATAACACTCAAAAGTACACATTCATTAGCTGCATTGAACATAATATTTTGTTTAGATCAGATTACAAAGAGTGATTTGTTATATAACAATTTACATTTAGACTTGTTGACCTGTGTACTTCTACAAACTTAAAATGAAGTTTAATGTTTTCCTTGCGCTGCTGTATTGTATAAAATTTAACTTCACAGCATCAGAGTGGAACTTGTCTTTTCTTCTAGAAACACAATTTTAATACATATCGCTTACACAATATTGAAGAGAAAATCCACTGAAAATACCTAGCATAATGATTCCTACCCCAAAATCATTCCTCTTAAACCACTTTCCCCATGTTCATCTTCTATGCTCAGTGAAGAAGACTGGAAATAAACATCCCTAGAACTGTGTCCTGCAGATTATGAAACCCAGGCAAAGTTTTATGTGAACTTTGGCATCAGATGGTGTAATCAAAACTTGGTTAGCATTCTACTATTTCACTAAGGCTACCTGAGATAATTAACTTTCCTGAATCAAGAAAAGTACTGGGAGTAACTTCCTAAATATATATAGTAGCTGAGAACTTGCCTAAAATTAGGAAGAATTAAATTAAATTCTACAACTAATTCTTCATCCAGGATTTGTTAGTCCATGTAGAAAGCAGTCATCTCACCTACTGACTGCTAGGAATACTTGAACAAGTCACATTTCTGCAATAGTTGCAATTTCAGGGTTTGAACATGGTATCACTGAGATCAAAAGCTTAGAAATATTCAGAAATTAATTTGACATTCATGTGGCAATGAGATCTTTCTGTTGTAATAGAATCTTATTGTTTTTTTGAAAAAGAAAGTAAAAGGCATAAGCTTTTGTGCCTCAGGGCACAGGCTCAGCTGATGATTAGGAAGTGAGTCAGTTAACGAACAATCAGCTATAGAGACAATTTTTACTGCTTCCACTGAAGTGAGTAAACCTAATTTCTGGTGGGAATAAAAAGCTGAACTGGAGATATCTACGGTCTGGGCTTTCATGGCAGCCCTTGTATTTCATAAAAGCCTTTTTCTGTTCAGTTCTGAGATACAATTTTAAAAAGTCATTTGTTAATTCTGTCTGCAGACATATATGGGCACTTGAACCAGCTGAGTTCCAATTCCGTCCAGAAGCAATAAACCTTACTAGAGGCTTTTAAAATAATTAATAGTCTGAATAAGTTCATTATCATTTAAGATCTATTTTAGCTACACATATTAATATTCTGTTTTTGTTGCAGAGCTATTTAGATACTGCCATTCATTGATAATAAGTCATTTATTCCTCATTAACTGTTAGGATGGATGTAGATATTCATTATAGCAAGACAACAGACTCATTTAACTGCAAACAGTACTTGATTAAACACATGAACATTGACTGGAATGCAAATTTCCACGTAAGTCTCATCCTGGTTTTTATTCTCACCATGGAATAAAGTATTTTATCATAATATATGCACTATTTTTGCTTTTTTTCTTTTAATATCTATCTTAAACTGCAAGGAAAAAAACATAAAAAAAGACTGGTGAGAACCTCAACTGACATACGAAATAAAGGTTTCCTCATTAAACTGTTGTTAGGCTTTAAAACTGTCCTTTTAAATTATGTGTCCTTGGTCAATAATCGTGCCAAAATTAGTACAATCTTAAAATAAACGAGATCAAGATTTAAAGAATGTGAGACCTTAACAAACACTCATTGACACCAGTCATGGACAAAAGCTTTTACTTTCTCAAGAAATACATATCTTCTGTGTTCCAACTGCAGAAATAGAAGGCCAATTTGTCCCTAATGGAAATAAAAGCATATTGTAAGTCATCTTTTGCTTTATACTGTTTGACTTTTTTTTCCCCTGTGTGTATCTGCGATTTTTTTTTTCTTTTCAGTTTTACCTCTTTACATTTATTGAAAGCCTCTGTGTATATGTGCAAAAGTATTGTAATCATCCTTCAGTTATTATTAAACACTGCTCCACTGCAATGCTCAGGGTATTGTACAAGATTTCTACTAATGTAAGAAAATTACAGCTTTGAGATAAAGTGAGGCTTTGGGTGACAGGCAGGTCAGGTCTACCACACTATCTCATGAAAGCAGCTATGACTCAGTAATACAATTGCATTTTCTGTCTCAAGCAATGTAATTCTGTTGTTTTTCCACAGCCTTACGCAAGGTTTCTCCATGGCAAATATATATGCAAATATTTTGCAAAATACACGTTCTTTCCCAGGGGATGTACATAGGATATTTGCTGCACATTCAATGACGTCTACCCCTTCTGAAGGCAAGTAGCTTTCTTTTTACAAGCTAAATCAGAGGCGCCACATATTCCATACAGAAATACAGAGAATAAGTAATGGAGCAGCCCAAAGCAGCTTAAAAACTGGAAGAAAACAGAGTTAGAATTTAAAGAAGAAAAATAGCTTCACCAAGTCAGTTATCTCAGTTCTGCTGTTCAGCTGGTAGGAAGGTTTTGCAGAGAAATTATAAGTTGCCTAGAGCAATACTTCTTCCTTCCCACTCTTGGTGCAAAAGATTGCATTGGTCTTTGTCTGCAATTAACACTACATACACAGAAGTTCAGGCTTTGAGTTTGGGTAAGGTTTTTTTATACCTCTTTCTGCATACTGAGGTGTGCGCATTGAACGTGGCACCCTGTTGCATATCTAGATGATGGGATCTCTATATATGATGTAGCTAAACATGATAACCGCAAAAACTGGAGTTGTTAGGCAATCATAATTTATCTTTTCTTTGACATTTGGAATTTATCAAGGTTGGACTATCTAGCTTTCAATGACAAAAAAAAAATCCATCAAAAAAAACCACCCAAAGAAACATTCTGAAAAGTAGGCTTTTTCTTTAGGAAGAAATCTGTGTGGTCAAAACATAATTTTACACTGCAGAATAACTTCTGATGGAAAACTTCCAACTAGCCTTACTGAAAACATCTGAGTATGGAGGAGACAAGACGTAGAGCATCTTGTAGGGCTGAATTGTTCAAAGTTCTGTGAAAACAAGCCAGTGTAGAGCAGTAATTCTGAAGCCTCCGAAGGCTCCTAATTTCTACCAGCTGAAACCAGTTTTCTCTATATGCTCAGTAGTAAATCTCATTAGACTTTTGGATCTACATTTGAACTTTCTACTCTCTTTCACATCTTTTCAGGTCCTTGGAAGTTCTTGTTTTCTAATACTAAAATCTATAGTGCTGAAAAAATGTCAAATTAATCCATCCATGAAGATAATAGAAGATTGTGCATACTTTAGAATCAGCAATTAGAGGACAAGAAGTAGTAAACAATATAATTTGATGTAGATTCCATGGCCTGAACATTTTTCTACTATTGCATGCTTCCAGTTATGCAAATGCATGTTTTATGGGTTTAATTCACTTGATCATTCAGATGTAGAAAACCCAAACTTCTAAAAAAACCCTAGTACTACAAAAGTAATTTAAAAAGTGAACCAGAAAATTGAATTTCGTATTATTTCATGAGTCTCCCGAAAATTATAGGAAATTCTGTTTCATTATCCTGGTGAGCTTTACTGAGTTCTGCAACAAAGCAAGTGCTACTTACAATTTTCTTTAAAATCTATGGTTTAATTGGTAAAATGTCATGGCTGGTTCAATCAGATTGGTGGCATGATTGTTGACAACATTCTTCAAGTATTCTGATTCACATTAGAAATTGAAGACATATGTTGTGGGAGAAGATGCCTTAAGAATGAAAATATTGTTGATTCAGACAGATGGTAATTTGTTTTTAGCGAGGAAAACGAGACACAAGAATATGACAGCTGAATAAAAGTTTAAAACTATTAAACCTGACAAGGTCATAGATTGGATGGGGAAAGAAGGAGGTGGATTTAAAAAAAAAAAGTTTAAAAAAATACTTTATAGAAGAAAAGTTTTCTTCCAATGATGATCTTTATCACCAAAAACATAATTCTTTTTTTAAAATGTGTAACTACTACAAAACAGACACTGTTTGGTAAAAAGAATCCCTGAAATTCATTCAAGGCTTAGCTCTTTTTAGCTTCCACATCAATACTGCTTCGTGTTATTGGATTCTTTATTCAGAAGTATTAACTCAGGGCCAAACTGTGTAGCCTTTATTCACATGAGTGAACATGTAAACACGGAATTTCTTCTGCTATAGCCAATAAAATTAATTGCTTATTTATAGATTGGCAACAATATGTGGAATTCTCTGTTCTTTCAAGTTCCAGTGAGTAATTTTAAATCTTTGGTCGTTATTTCATTTCACCCACATTTTTTTCTTAGCTAGTGTTCTTATTTCACTTCCTTGTTAAGTTTGTATGTCTGTACTTTATTAGATAGAGTTAAATGTGATGCTATACATCAACAGCTCTTTTCAAATAATTCAATTTTGAAAGCTTAAAAGAAAAATAAGAGCTTGAAATGTGAAACAATAAAATTGCAACCACTTAAGGAAACCTACCTCTAAATACCAAATTGCAAGCCAAATTAATAAACAGCTTAGTCAGTGTTAGATAATCTCATATAAAAGAAAAAAACCCCAGAAATAAATATTCTGATTTGTGATTTTAGTGACAGACCAACTGATTTGAATAATACTAGTTTCAACATATAAGTAATTTTATTTTCTTTGAAAGCTGATTTTATTTTTTTTCTGCTGACAAAAAATATTCTTGGATCAAATATTAAAGAACATATTTATGTCCATGCAGGCTTGCAATTCTTCATCTAAAATTCACATCAAACCTTCAGAAAACCTTTAAAAATTAAATTACATTTAGGAGAGGCTGTTTCCCCAATCTTCAGGATCTGTGATTCTACTACTCCAAAATAAGGCTGTGCTTTCTTAGAACTGTAATGTTGATCCAGCCTTCTAAACAGGTTCTTCTCATTAGTTCACTGAAGTTTATATCAGGCTTTTACTTTCTACAGTGAACACTTTCTGATATATTTATTCTAATAAATTGCTGTCATTACTTTGTGTTATTTATTAGGTGAGTGTCATTAAAACGACACAGAGAAGAAACTTGTAAGATTTATTTCAAGTAATTCTACCTGCTGCCTAGCACCAAGTAAAATTTCATTAAAGGTGTCTGCAGGATTACACTGTTACTTTACTGTTTACTGAACAAAAGCCTCTTTTAATAATTCTTATAACAAATAAAAGAAATATACACAGCTGTGGCATTGTCACGAGAATTTAGAATAAATCTACACAACAGAGCTGGATGCCAGCTCAACTTTTTTTAATGTTTTGCATATACAATGCTTTGGAGCGCCTAAATTTAAAACAGACAATCCTTCTCATGTATTTTGTGAAACAATGTTTTAACCCAACCCTTGTGAATAAATTATGTCTCTTGCTTTTTACACTAAGGGCTGAATATGCAGATGGATTGTCCAGGCTTACATGGATACCAGTATCAGAGCAGAGTGGAACTGAGAAAGTCTTGAAGTCTGCTTTGTTATTCAGTGCCCTTCTTCAGGGCGGAGTCTCATTTCAAATGATATGACAAGGACAGCTGATCTATCATATAGGGATAACCAAAATCCTAGGTTATCTATAAAATATTATTTCCACTTTTTTTTGAGATCATAAAAGATCAGAATATGTCTTATCTCTTAAGCAACCATAAATTGATCAGAATTCAATGTGAAAAATAACATCCATATTCCCTGAAAGACAGATGAAAACTATGCAAGGAAATCACTTAGAAATAAACTTCTGAGAACCTTCTCTGTGTGTTCAGAAGTATTTATGTGACAGAGCACAGAATGATAAACACTCATTTATAGTACCTCAGTGAAATTTTGGATTTTATGTATTTATGTTTCAACGTCTTCATTGTTATTGTTCATATTGTTTTCTTTTTCATTCAACTGCCTCCAGTTTGTTTGTTCATTCCAATCTCAAAGTCTCTCTCCCTGTTTTCTGTTTTATCCTCCCCGGGGAGGGTGATGGGGGGATCACAGGGAGCATCAGTCAGAGTTAGTGGCCAGCCTAGACTTCCACTTTGACAAAGATTAAGTCTGATTGTGTTACAGAAACTTTCTTTTGCAGGAGAAAACCATAATTTTAGGGTGTGACCAAAGCTTTCATTTTCTTTCTTACTAGGGTAACATCAAATCTCCATCCCTATGCACTAATATTTTTGTTATTGAAAGCATAACTCTTTCTGATTCAATTGTGAGTTCCAACTGTATTAAGACTGAGGGCTGGAAGTCTGCCACATCCATCAGGAATCCTAATTAGATAAAACTATGTGCTCAGATTTAAGCATAGACTTAAACTCTTTGTTTGACTAGGATCTATGTCAGTATCTTGGCAGGAGCTCAACAAGTACAACCAAAAGCAATTAATAAAATAAGGGCTTTTTAAAGGTAATTACTTTACCTATGATTTCACTGGCTGTACAGTCAAGCCCAGTAAGTGATGGCTAAGTTTAATTTGAGAAAAAACTGAGAATGTAGAATCAAATTTGTTTGGTCTTTTAGCAATAGTAGGTGAAGCCTTGTCCCACCTGCATTTAAAAGACTCTTAGACACTTCATGTTATTAAAACTGCTTGAAGTGGGAATATTCTTCAAGTTTTCAGAATAACTAGGGTTTATATTATTGTAAATATATCTATATATATAAGCAGAAAATCTATGATATTTAAACTGTAACATCTTATTTGCTACCTAGAAACAAGTAATAAAAAACTAAGAATATTAACTTTTCTTCTGCTGTCCAAAGATGTTTGACAAAATACTTTTCTCATTTTCAAATCAGTTCAGTACATTTTTCAATATTTTAAAATTGCTACAGATCTGCTATTTCTTTACCAGAGATTAAATTAAAGATGACTTATATGCTGGACTAATCAAATAGATTACACAATGTTCCTGAAACCTTTCCAAGCCTCATTCCAAGTAGTTAGATTTCATGGACTTGTTCAATCTGCCTAATTTACACTTTATTGTTATTTTCATTACCCATTAACACTATATACAGCTATCTTCAAAAATGTTTTAAAATCTGGAGTTGTTGTACTGTAAAGGTTAATTAAAAAAATAAAATAAGAACATATGATTGATACTTCCATCCCCTGTGTGAAAAAAATAACTGTTTATGAAAGACATTTGCTTCCTTAGGAAAACAAAGTTAAGTTCATGCAGAAAGCAGTCACTTACTGGAATGATACATGATGAAGAGTACTTAAGGAAAAAAAAAATCAAGCTTAACATCAAGTATCTAACAAGATGAATAAATATATCATCTACTCTTGGTTGCATAATGTTAGCAAAGTACTCTGTGGCATGATTACATATATGATAGGTTTGGTCTTAATTAAAAAAATTCTAATCAGGAGGCAATCACAGAATCATAGAATGTGTTGGATTGGAAAGGACCTTTAAAGGTCATGTAGTCCAACCCCCCTGCAGTGAGCAGGGACATCTTTAACTAGATCAGGTTGCTCAGAGCCCCATCCAGCCTGACCTTGAATGTCTCCAGGGATGTTGCCTCCACCACCTCTCTGGGCAGCCTGTTCCAGTGTTTCACCACCCTCATTGTAAAGAACTTCTTCTTAATGTCTCATCTGAATCTACCCTGCTCTAGTTTAAAACCAAAACCCCTCATCCTGTTGTTATACACCCTTGTAAACATTCCCTCCCCAGTTTTCCTGTAAGTCCTTGAGGTACTAAAAGACCAGTATAAGGTCTTCCTGGAGCCTTCTGAGGCTGAACAGCCTCAACTCTCTCAGCCTATCCCCACAGAAGAGGTGCTCCAACCCTTTGAGCATTTTTGTGGCCTCCTCTGTACCTGCTCCAATGAGTCCACATCCTTGTGTTGTGGGCTCCACAGCTGGATGCAGTACTCCAGGTGGAGTCTCACCAGAACAGAGCAGAGGGGCAGAATCACCTCTCTCAACCTACTGGCCATGCTTTTTCTGATGCATCCCAGGCTGCGATCGGCCTTCTGGGCTGCAAGTGCACATTAGTGGCTCGCGTCCAGATTTTTGTCCACCAGCACTCCCAAGTCCGTCTCTGCAGGGTTGGTCTCTATCACATTGTCCCTGAGCCTCTGTTAATAATGCAGATTGCCCTGACCCAAATGCAGGACCTTGCACTTGGCCTGGTTGAACATCAGGAGGTTCACATGGGCCCAGTTCTTCAGCTTGTCCAGGTACCTCTGGAAAACATCCCATCCCTCTGGCGTATTGACCTCACCACTCAGCTTGGTGTCACCTGCAAACTTGCTGAGGATGCACTCAATCCCACTGCCTATGTCATTGATGAAGATATTAAACAGCACTGGTCCCAGCACGGACCCCTGAGGGACATCACTTGTCAATCATCTCCATCTGGACATCGAGATATTGACCACTACCCTCTGAATGTGACCATCCACTGAACAGTCCGCTCATCAAATCCATATGTCTCCAACTTAGAGAGAAGGATGTTGTGGGGGACTGTGTCAAAGGCCTTGCAGAAGTCCAGATTGATGACATTCATTGCTCTTCTCTTGTCCACCGATGCAGTCACTCCATCGCAGAAAGCCACTAGGTTGGTCAGGCAGAACTTGCCCTTGGTGAAGCCACGCTGGCTGTCCCAGATCATCTCCCTGTCCTCCATGTGCCTTAGCAGAGCCTCTAGGAGGATCTGTTCCATGATCTTCCCAGGCACAGAAGTGAGGCTGACTGGTCGGTAGTTCCCAGGGTCTTCCTCTCTACCCTTTGTTAAGATGCGTGTCATGTTTCCTTTCTTCCAGTCACTAAGAACTTCACCTGACTGCCATGATTTTTCAAATATCATGGAGACTGGCTTAGCAGCTACATCAGGAAATTCCCTCAGGACTCTGGCAGGCATTTCATCAAGTCCCATGGACTTGTTTATGTTCAGGTTTCTTAAGTGGTCATGAACCTTCTCTTTAGAATCATAGAATCATAGAACAATTCAGGTTGGAAAAGACTCTTGGGATCATCAAGTCCAACCCTTGACCCTACACTACAAGTTCACCCCTAAACCATATCACCCAACACCACATCTAAATGACACTTGAACACATCCAGGGATGGCGACTCAACCACCTCCCTGGGCAGTCTATTCCAGTGTCTGACCACTCCTTCCATGAAGAATTTCTTCCTAATGTCCAGCCTAAACTTGCCCTGTTGCAACTTGAAACCATTCCTCCTGGTTCTGTCCCTAATTACCTGTGAGAAGAGACCAGCACCAACCTTTCTACAATGTCCTTTACTTGCAGTGGAAAGGACTTTGTCACCTTGGTTCCCACCTTGTGGTCCTTCAACTTCGGAAGTGTGAGGAGATATGTTGCCAGTGAAGACCGAGGAAAAAAGTTGAGAATCTCAGCTTTCTCCTCATCTTTTGTTCCTACCTTGCCGTTCATGCTCATCAGAGGGTATGCCTTCTTTAACCTTTCTTAATAATCATGTCAAATGGATAAACCAAAATAGTTTAATCAAAGTCCAATAATGAAATAGAAAATAGAGAAGAATCCATTTCTTCTCATTTATTTTTAATCTTTCATTACCATTATGGTTTAATTTAAGGAGAGCTTTCAATAAAAGCAATGAACATGAAAGTCTGTCCTCACTAGAGTCAATAACAAAAGTCCAACTGGCTTTGGCAAAACATGGATTTTCCCTTTCCACTTACCTAAAAAAGTGATTATTTAAATGTAATCATATGAAAAAAAAAGAGCTCAGTTGAAGCAAACTTCTTCAATGTAATCAATCGTTCATGTAATTTCTTCTTTCTGGAAGTCTGAATTATGTTTTTGCTTCTGTGCCTTAGTTTTTCCTTGTAAACACTGGAAATTTGTTCTGATATGGTATTTTGCTTGGGTTGCTGTCAGTTAGGATGTTACAGAATTGTACAGTATAAAAGTCTTGTTTTATGAGCCTTGTAGGCAATAGGACTTTAATGTCTTGTGACAGTGAATTCCAAAGATTGTGTCTTTTGGTACACAAAAAAAACCCCCTCTCTATCTGTTCTATTTTTTTCTGTCTCCTTTTTTAATAATTATTGGGTTCTGTATTTCCGTTATATTCCACTTAGGTCCAATCTTTAATCTACCTCTCTTTCTTGTTTGTCCAGAACTTTCTAGTGTCTCCTCCAGTGCATTTTTATCTCCTCTAAATTTTTTATTTAATAAATCAAAGACATTCAATTTTTGCAAGAGTTTTTTTAAGTTAAGGTAGCCACAGGACATGAGAGTATTTTCATATTTTAGTGTGAATTTCTATTTCAATTCTGTAATCAATCTAGTATTTTGTTTGCAAATTCAGAATTTACTCTTTAAGCAAGGACAGATTTATTTTTTCTAAATGAAGCTTAGCTCATTCTACACAGACATAGAATTTTCCAGATTATTGAGGAGTGCTATAACTAACAGAATAAAGTAACAGTTGACTGAAACATAAAAAATCAGAGTTTAGAATGTATATGATATTATGATGCCCAAACTGGGGGAAAAAAAACAGATGCAGAGATTCCCACCACATGATTGTTGCTTAAAGAACAATCAAGTTATCTGGGATAACTATGGTCTACCAACCACAGTATTTAGTTTTGAAACTGTGTTGTTAGCTGGAGAAGATGAGAGACTTGGAAATAAAGTTCTCAATTTTAACTGTTAATTATAAATGACTGGGAAAAGAGAAGAGACTGAAGGCCTCTGATTAATTTCAATTCCTAAAAATGTGCTTCGATCTACGTTTTGGGCTCTCAGCAGCCAGGGAAGTAGATGAAAAACTGTGAAGAAACCATGCCCAGCAGGAACAATCAATTCCTTCTTCTTTAAAAATCCTGTCACACCTACATAAGTAGATTAGATATAATTTCACAATTTCATTAAAAAGCTGGAATACAAATATGTCTTAAGCACAACAGTGCACTTCAGATCATAACCCTATCCATTACATTTTTCAGTTTCCTGAAAGAACAGAGCCCTTACATTGTATGAAGATAAACAGCTGGATTCGCAGTGGATGAGGCATCAGTAATGACCCTGAGAAACACGGTTTATCTATTAACCTTCTGCACTTGCACAGTGTTATCAAACAGGTATGCGATCCTTGTAAAATCTCTTCTGGGACACTTTACCATAATTCTTTACCACAATTTACAAAAATAACATGTCAGATCATGGGATCTGAGAAGGAATGAATAATCATATGAAACTCTAAATGAAGATATCTCTTTTTATGGAAAAAAAAAAATAAAAGCCCAGCAAAATATAACCCACAAGTTTACAGTCTCCACCTTCTAAAAACACCTCCTATCATAAACTAAGCGTGAATTAGATAAACTAACAAAGTAAATATTTACCTACAATGTGAAAATTATTAGGTGTTTTCCATTGATAAAGAAGTGGAAAGTCCAAAATGAGTAAGCTGCCATGCCTCGACATCTCCTGGTTCTTCCGAAACGGAGAACAGAGCAGTTGAGCCTCTCAGAAACTTTTCTTTTGAGCATTCCTCACTTGCATTTCTGGGCCAAAGGAGAGCTCTACATCTAAGACCATGGGTTTGCAGATCAACATTATAAGCTATGACATCTGTAACTCCTCCTTCCACCAGTCCCCTGTATTTTCTTGCGCAAAGCTCTTCTGTTCCTTATGTATCACTTAGTAATATGGCTTGGTAACCAATCAACTCTACTTAGAAATTTTGTTTAAAATGATAGAACACTTTTTTCACATTTTGTAGTATAACCACTCTCTTACTTTCCAGATCATAGGGGCAGTGAACATCTTAGAAAGACTTTTAATCTCTTATTTTTATTATTGTTCATGCATTACGAAAAAGAACAGTATTTATTCTTAAATCATAGGTAAAACTAAGTAATGTAGTCAATCACCAATAGAGATTAAAATAAATCTAACAGAAGAGTATTTAGATGACAGGTTGAAGACGTATGTATATATCGATGAAAACAGAGCATTTTATTATCTAAAGGAAAAAGAAAGCCTGTATACATATTTTTCTATACCTTCAAATGTTCTGGGAATATGTATTTAAAAGAATAAATGTGAGACTTCATTTAATCTTGCCTCCAAAACTCAAGATTATCATCACTGAAGATTTATATTCTATAATACATATTAATATGACAAGGGAAACTATCTTAGACAAATACTGAGTTAGAAAGAAATGGGGCCTTTTTGTATTGCTTAACTTAATCTTGGTTGGACTTCTGAAGATTAGAGGTGAGGAAGGTAGGCTAACAATAAGCTAAAAAAATGTTAAAAATTCAAGTAAACGTTTTTACTAGATTCCAAGTTCTTCCTGATAGAATAATTTTATTAAGCGAAAACTACTGGAGATGATAATTTGAATTAGAGCTTAAAGATAAATAATATTATTACAAAGATTTTCAGGAATATTTGCTCATCTCTTATGAATTATTTTAGGGTGTCATATTTTTAAATATTTTGGGAGAGACCACTTTAGAGGTAACATCAGAGTAGACAACTGGACTGTCTTTCCACTGACTGTAGAGAAATAACATGATCTATCCCATCTCAGCTAGTTTGGGGAGGCTCAGTCTGAAGATACTAAGCTTTCTCCACTGCCTGTAAAGGAAGTAAAAATGACTGACTTTTATATACATTATGGATACCTGAAATCAGAACAGTTAATCTAAGACTTTGTCCCTTAACTTTTGAGATGGCAGGTGTGGGGTGATGGAAGGGGTATAAAATATCTAGTCTTTGGGTGCAAATTCTTCATTTTCTTCTGTGATTGAAACTGTGTGCTGTTTCTATACAAATAATAACTATAAACTGCACGGGTACTATAAACTTCTGGGTACTTAAAACTCAGTCCACATAAAATTGTCGACTTCTGAAACATAGTTTGCGTAATTCATTTGGTAGCATCCTAATTAATTTGTATTTTACCACTTTAAAAGTCGGATTGAAACGTATTTTATTTTTTAATAAGCCTTATGTTACTGAGCTTCAGCTCTGTCCTCACAGTTTTATGTGACAAGCAGGATTCCAGAGTAAAGAAGATGAATTAACTGTCCTACACAATGAAGTGGATTCTCTTCTTCCCTTGACTCTGTTATGCAGTTACTTGATTGTGCCTTTCAACTGCACTATTTAAATAACAGATTCTTAAATAAGAATTTTTTAATGCTGTACATCACTTCTCTGATAATTACAGTAATATTGTTGGCACTCAGAATTCTGTAAATATTTTTTACAATCTACTAAAGTGTTTTGACAAGGCATTTATTAAACCAAGGAAAACAGAAAGAAAAAATCAGATGCACTACTGTAAATTGAAAGATAACAAAGCCAATACGGTGGCACTCATTCATAATGTTTATATACTTGTTCTACACTCAACTGGCTAGCATTTCATTATACTACCAAAGTTTTTAATCCTTTGGTTTACCACATAGAATTAAAGTAGCCACAAGCTCAAAGGTTTATTTGAAATTAGAGCTAAGTAAATTCTATTTGCTGGTATTCACTGCCATCTTCACCCTTGCATCAGGTTTCTGAAAGAGCAGGGGGCAATCATGCGAGTCAAATATTCAAGCCATAAGACAGAAATCATTTCACTAGTGGCATATTATTGGAGGTCGCAGGTTTAACACAGCTTTTGAGGGGGCTGTAAATTTTTCAGAAAGATAATTGCCTGGCCTACTTGGTTTACTTAACCAGTATAACTGCTAGCTTGAGATGTGTTATTTCAACACATTATCTACTGAAAATATATTTTACGTTTATATAAGTATATATTAGCTCAGAAGTTTTCCTTTCTTTTTTATTTATTGACAACAGTAATAGCCTATGGGATTTTTTTACCTCATTTTATATATGAATATTTCTGGTAAGAGGGGAAGCTAAAATGTACATAAGCATTTTTGGAGTTGGATGGTAACAGCAAAAGTCATCATAATACATCTGAATCCATCACCAGAATGCAGCAACAGGTTATATAATTTTTTTCTCATTCAAAATATTATTCGTTTACATGTTTTCATTCTTCGTTTTCTTTTCATCTGTTATTATAGACCCTGAATGCTGTTACTTTCATGTGCAGATCTGTGCAAAACTTCTAAAATATTAGTGTCATATGGTTAAGGGAAATTTCTTACCCTATACTAAAGTTTCATATTTTCAAATAAGCTAGGTTATAAGAATATATTTCAGAAGATAATGCACATAAATATTTTCTTGTAATTTTCACATAGGCTGAGGTTTTTGATTTTGAAGGCTGAGCTTGGAATATATGCACTGATTGTGAGGCCAAACCTAAGAATAAATTTGCAGCAATATCCTTAGGTTCAGCATTTTGACATGGAGAGGTTCTCAGTGTGAGCCAAGCTAAAAATCTATAATGAAAAACGTAGAGTTATTTTTAAGAAAGTTTTTTTTTTAAAGGCATATCTTAAATTCCAGTTGCATAACAAGTAAATAGTTAACGAAAATACATTTTGAAAATAAATTTAATACATTTTTAGACTGACAACTCAGCAATATGCATCAATCAAGTTGAATGACAATATAAATGCCATGCCAAGAATCCTATAATTAAGGTGATCTTTCATAGAAGTCTTGGAATTAAAGTGCAATCTGACAGCCTCTCTCTGGAGGAAATGGTAATGGAGATACATCTGACCAGGCTTTAATTTTGGAGGGATGAAGTACTCTGTCTTCTTAATGATTAATAGTTTTTTTGACTGGAAAAAAAGAAACGATATAGACAGCCAGTATGAGTAGGTGGAGTAAGGTATATATAAAGCAAACTTCGGTCCAGATTTATTCCGGTGAGTAGCTTAGTCTAATAGTGTAGTGTATTTGCACAAACTACATTACCAATTCTCATAGAAACAGATTTTCCAGAAGAATCAGCAGCTCTAAACTTAAAGAAGCAAATAAACCTTTAAAAAATCTCAGAAAACTGATGGAGATTTAACTTGCATTGCCCCACTAATTAAATGACAGTTTCAGACTGTCAGTTGTAATAATGCTTACTGCTTCTATATAGACATTCGAAAATTACTTTACAGAAATATGTTGTTCATAAGGCATCAAAATTGCTCCGGGAATAAAGTCTTCCAGGTACTGTAAATGTTCTGTTACCTTCTATTACCATATAGCTCCCTGACTGACAACTGAAGTTGTTACTATTATTTATATTACTATAATGCTTAGAAGTCTATTAGAGGCCAAATGAGAGCCAAGAAGACAATCTCCATCCAAAGAATTTTCAAACTAAGTAGAAGACGAGACAACAGATGGAGTGAGACAGATGGTTGGAGGCTGGGGGTGGTAAAATAAAGCCCAGAGATTATATTAGGCAGTGGTTTTAAAACTCTATAAATTTAACAATTGTCAGATGCTTTGAAGACAGCATGAAAAGCTTGTATTTTAATTTGGATTCTGAGGAGCTATAATGAAGATCTGAAGACATCTATAGGGGCTTCTTGACTGGGTGGGGAAATTGACTTTATATATACATATATATATATGTTTATGCAAACATGTATATCTTCTGAAAATCTGCTAAGCAATGATAATTTAACCTGTATTTGTGCATAAGACTCCCCTGACTAAGGTGAGATGAGAGAAAAGGATAAACGAAAGGTAATTTAGATGAGAACCTGAAAAATGTGAATCAGGAAACTAATTTACCAGTACTTGGATATCTGTATGTTATCTAACAAAGTCTACCTTTTTATTCTGAAGATGTGCTCCCTCAAGTCACCTGGTATTTTTAACCCAAATAATATTTGTGTGAATAGCTTTATAATGTGGCTGCTTTTGAACAGTACCCCAGATGAATCAGCTGTGTGGTGATGGATCTTACACTGTTCTGAACGAACACAGATTATCAAAAAAACTTAAGCCCCAGATACCTCTCAGTGGAGGTTCAGAGCTTTCCAGCTAGGAGGAACAAAAAAATTAGAAAATTTCCTACAGCCAGAGATGGTCTTCGAGATCTTGTAGAATACTCTTGGCTCACAGATGCAAATTCTGAGGTTTTTGTCTTGTAGTGTGTTTTGACATGACCTGCTATCCACAGTGACAAACATTCATGGAGACAATGTTTCCCTGATTCCAACACCAAATAACAAGTATCATTAATAATCTCCTGGTACTGAAGAGAAAAGAGTATTGATTGAGATACTGACACAAGGAGCCTATATAATATCAAAAAGCTTAATTTTACTGTGTTGTTATTGCAAAGGAGGAAATGGATCTTTCATACATCTTCTGCTCCAGAGTGCTACCATAGCTTGAGTTACTTCTTTCGGAATCAGTATCTAGAACCGAAGCCCAACAAACTTCAGAAATTCTGTGGCAATTCTAGTAGTAAGTGGTTCTGGGAATGGTCAGTCAACAACAAGGAAAACCAAGTGGCATAGTGCGGTGGGTTGACCCTGGCTAGACACAGGTGCCCACCAAGGCACTCTTATTAGTCTCCTGAAGAAGATGGAAAAGAACTTGTCTTGATGCTGTGCGAGCACTGCTCAACAGTAGCCAAACACTGGTGTGTTACCAACACGTTCCTAGCTACCACTACAGGGCACAGCACTACAAGGGCTGCTAAGGGAAAAATTAACTCCTTCTCAGCAAGATCCAATAGAGATAAAAATAATTGGATGTAAGAAGCAATTCAGGAGCAAATTTTTCATGCTTAGGATAATCAAGCAGGCTATGCAGAGTGCAGTTATGCAACTTGAGCCTGTGTCGAGCAGACTGTTAGACTAAAGATATCCTGAGTCCCTTGCAATCTGAATTATCCTAGAAATCAAATGTATCCTAATTCAGAAGTGAGAACCTGTTGTTGGAGGAAGGAGCAATAAATCATGAGCTTTACAGAATAGTACATCTACCGGGATGTTTTAGTACCCATAATTCTAGAGAAATTATTTTGAAAAGTTTCTCTAATATGGACCTTCACTAAGACAATGGAATGTCTAACGTGGGAGTACTATGGCTGTAATATTGGCACTGCAAACAGAACAGGAACTGATGGGAACTCTGAGAGGGACCACCAGTGGGAGACATGGTATGGGAGAGAGAGTAAAGCAGCGCTCTGTTGACACTGAAAGGGTCTGTGGGCACATTGCAAGGGAGAAATCCAGCACGTTAAAGGACATGTCAGCTGTGCCCAGAAATGAAAGGGAAAATAAGGGACGATTATTTGGAAGACTATAGAGTTTAATATGAAGTATCTGAAATCACTTCTGTTAATGGGACTGTATCAAGTGACAGGGGGAAGATCAAAGGAGAACAGAAGGTGAAAGACTAGAGAAAATAGAGTGGGCTTGAGCTCTGTAAGTAAAAAGTAAAAATTAAAACATAATGGGTGCAACATAAGAGTCTCACTTTGCATTTCATTCTTGTTTGCAGACTTTCTGTTCCTTTCAATACATAGTATTGTGCTTGGTAAACCACACTAAAGGCTGACCAGGAAGAAGAGATCTTAAGAACTAAAGGCTGGATACTTGAGTAAAAATTAGCTGCTCCCCATAAAAACTTTAAAATGCCAACTGCAGTTTTCACAGTTAATATTATTACTCAAAAAAACCAAAGACAAATTAACACCATGAATGTAAATTTTTGGTTTCTTTTTTTTTTATTGTATTCTAATTTTGTTTATGGTGTTTTCATAGAATCATAGACTAATTTTTCATTTTTTATTTTTCATTTTTCTTTTTTCTTTTTTTTTTTATTTATTTTGGCAATACAGAGAATTGGCTTAATTAGACCATACTAGTTTTCAGCTTTTTTCCCTCACGTTTTATCCAGTTTCATAACTATACTAGAAAAAGAGAAAAAGAAAAGAAGTAAAATAGTGTAAAAAATTAAAGCATCTTAGGTCCTCACTTTGTTCATTCTATAGCTGTGAGCATCAAAGTACAGGCACAAAAAAATACAAGTTTTCAATATTCAAAAACGTTTCTTACGTAAAATTGAAGTAATTTAAAAGACATCATTTTAATATATTTTAATTTCACATTGTAAATGCATCATTTTTCTATCAAAATTAAAAAGGAAAAAGTCTTTAGTGGTCTTCTTAAATTCTGAAAATCTCAATCAATGTTAGACAAAAGTAATTTCCATGTAATCCTTTCTATATGAATATCTTATTTCTGCCCAAATCAAGCTATGTATTTGAGGAAGTTAAAGATATCAAAACTTGATACAAAGACTTAAAAGTATTGCAAAAGGATATAGATTCTCTTTCTTCTTAAATAATTATTATCTCCTTTTTTTTTGAAAACAAAAAAGCCATTTTAATTTATATACTTTCAGGATTTATTGACTCGATGTTGCATTGTGGATCAAGTGAGTAAGATCCTTGTGGTATCTTTGAAACAAAATATATGGATATATATGCTTCATTTTTCATTAGGCATGATCTGTAGCATATCAGTAAGTTAGGGTATTCTTAGGGGATGATGTGTCTGGTTTTTTCTCAGTGTTTATATATATAGTTCTAGTATTATCAGTATGGTTCATGACAGTATTGTGAAGAAGTATGTTTGCAATGTCAAAAACACTTCATAGGAAGCATGCCATATATGAAGGCCCATGTTTTCTTGAGTGGGAGGAATGCATGACTGTGTCCAGGTATTTTAAGATTTTTTTTCCCCTTCTTACTTCACTAGTTAGTACTTGAAAGGCTTCAGATTAACCATTTTGGTTTGTTTTTTTCTTTAATAGCTTGACAAACTCTAAGGTTACTAAGCCAAATGCTTCATTTTTTCAACATCTAGACTTAGGCCTTTGGAATTAGGAAATAGGAATTAGGAAATTAGGAAAATTTGATTCGTATTTTTATTTGGTCTGTCAAACTATATCCTCAGTGACAATGATATAGTAAATGTAGTATCTATGTGTGTTTCTTTGATTTAACACATTTTGAGACAAACTATAAGAGAATAAATTGATTTTCAGGTGCATTTGTTGTTCTCAAGGCTCCAGAAATAGCACAAAGTGAGGAAGCTTAATAGTCCTGATTATTAAGTCAGGCCGTTTGTTCTATCAAATGTTCTCAGGTAATTAGCAGAATTTTTATGAATAACATGAGGGAAATAGTTTCCACAAAGAATCTAAAGAGTATACTCTGTGCTGTCTAAAAATTACTCTTGAGAACTTAGCACTAGGTAGGTTCATATTTTTAAAATCTTTGATGTCTGATTTTTGTGTTCAGTTCTCTTACACTGATTTATGTTATTCTCCTTGGAAAGTATGTTGTGATCAATTTCATTATGAATTACTTTTAAAATATGTCGCAAAACAGTTTACAGTTAGATTTTTTTAGTCCTGTTTTTCAAAATAGTGACATTACTGTTCCTTTTTTCCTTCCTGTCAGATATCTATCCTGTTGGGGGCTTGAACTAGATAATCTTTCAAGGTGCCTTGCAACACCTAACATTCTGTGATTCTGTGTGATTCATCACAGTTTAATTCTACTAAGATTTGGAACAGTGATACTCTCTCTTCATCATAAAGAACCCTCTTAAGTTTATTTTTTCCCACATGAGCAACTTGCTGAACCTGCATTCTCTCTTTATCTTAGCAACAAATGTGTATATTTGCAATATAAAAAAATTAATAGAAGTAGGAAAGGAAAACAAATAACAGTGTCCTCAACAATTTTGGATTATCACATCCCAGTGAAGATTAGATGAATCCACTCTTCCCACTTAAGGAAAAAAATAAAGTTCTTTTTAATAAAGCTGGGAATAACTGCTGTTATCTTTTATTATTCCTGTCCTGCACACAGAACAAGTACAGTTGCAAGAAAAGGTATGTGAACCTTTTGGAATTTCATGGTGTTCTGCATTAATTTGTCATAAAATGTGGTCTAACCATCATCTAAGTCAAGAGTTTTGACTAATATAATGTGCCTAAAATACTAACACAAAAACAATTCTGATACTCTGTGTTTTTAGTGAACACAGTTTTTCAACATTCAAAATGCTAGTGCAAAAAGTAAGTGAACTCTTGAGTTGACCTCAGAAAACCTAATCGGAGTTAGGTTAACCTGGAGTCTTGTTAAGTAAATGAGTTTGGAGGTGTGGATGAGAGCTACGTTGACTGATAAAGAACACTCAAACTTTTTGAGTTTGCTCTGCACAAAATGTATGCTTATGTGAGCCATGCCTCGCCAAAAAGAGCTTTCAGAGGAGCTATGATCAAGAATTGTTGATTTACATAAAGCTGGAAAGGATTACAAAGTGATTTCAAAGATGTTAGAAATTCACTAGTCTACAGGCAGGCAAATGATCTACAAATGGAGACACTTTGGAACTGTGGCTACTCTACCAAGAAGTGGGTGCCCAGTCAAAAGAACTCCAAGAGCACAACGAAGACTCATCAGTGAGGTAAAGAAACAACTCTGAATGACAGCCACAGGGCTGAAGGCATCACTGGAACTGGCTAACATCCATGTTCATGACTCTACAGTATGTTGCACAAGCAGGGCGTCTATGGCAGGACACCACAACGGAAGCTGCTGCTTACTACAAAGAACATTGCTGCATACCTGAAGTTTGCGAAAGAGCACATTGACACTCCACAGTGGTATTGGCAAAATGTTTTGTGGACTGATGAAACAAAGACCGAACTATTGGGAAAGAATAGGCAGCACTACATCTGGCATAAAAAGTGCACTGCATATCATCATGAATACATCATCCCAGCTGTTAGGTATGATGGAGGAAACATCACGACTTGGGCCTGCTTTGCTGCATCAGGGCCTGGCCGGCTTGCAGTAATTGAAGGGAAAATGAATTCCCAAGTGTATCAAAAAATTCTTCAGGATAATGTGAGAATATCTGTATGTCAGCTGAAACTCTGTAGACGTTGGGTGATGCAACAGGACAATGACCCAAAACACCGGAGCAAGTCCACAGCAGAATGGCTTCAGAAAAACAAAATCTGCCTTTTGGAGCGGCCAAGTCGGAGTCCAGACCTCAACCCAATAGGGATGCTATGGAATGACTTGAAGAGAGCCCTACACATGAGATGTCCAAAGAATATGACAGAGCTAAGGCAGTTCTGCCAGGAAGAATGGGCTAAAATCCCTCCTGAATGATGTGCAACTCTGATCCACAGCTAGAGCAAGCACCTGCCTGAGGTTATTGCTGCCAAGGTGGGGGGTCAACCAGTTATTGGTTAAAAGCATTCACTTACTTTTTCCACTAGCATTTTGAATGTTGAATGAGTGTTTTCAATAAAGATATGGAGGATCAGAATTGTTTTTGTGTTATTATTTTAGGCACATTCTATTTGTCAATACTCTTGACTTAGAAAATGTTTAGATCATGTTTTATGACAAATTAATGCAGAACACTATGAAATTCCAACAGGTTCACATACTTTTTCTTGAAACTGTATAGCACAATGTCATATAATCAGCAAAGAGAAAGAATCTGAAGCTTAGGCAGTTTCTCACATACAGCCCACTGCAAATGTTTCATTACTTTTTTCTATTAAAAAAAAACCCAACCAAAAAAAACCCACAAAAGACTGGCTGGAAAGGACATAGACTATATCGAAAATATTAGATTGGGTTAAACAGTATTAAAAAAAAATATAATAGTGAGAAAAATATTTCAAACAATTCACTCAAGGCATATATCAAGTTTGAGCCTCCCATAAATGCAGGAGACAATTCTTTTCCGAGTTTATAACGATCAGAAACTAAAACTCTTTTAGTTTCTTTACTCAGAGTCTAGTTGGTTATTTTTAATGAAGATTTGCTTGTTCTACATTATTCTGAGGAAGTAAGAGAGATTTTATTCTAATAATTTCTGAAGATGTTGGTTATGAAATGCCAAAAGAAGATAAGGTGTTTATTGAGCAGTAACTTGGGAAGGAATAAAAAGAAAGGGATGAGATTAGAGAATAAAGCTGATGATTGTTGGTTCTTCCTATGGGGTTGAGCAGTCTTATCTCTCAGTGTCTTCAGTGGATGTTAAAAATATTCTGCATATTTTTTAATGACCATTTGTCTCACTGGAAAGCATGAAAATATTCTTCCGATGAATTTTGCTGTAACCAAATATTAAAAATCAAACTCAATCAGCTCTGTATTGTTGTTAAAATATATTTTCACCGATACATGGGCTTTTTGGCAGATAAGAAAAAATGTAATATCAAATCTATTTCAAAGCTTCAAGCATTTTTTAAAGATATATTGAAGGAAGACAGAGCACAGCTTTTTGAACCACAGTGATACTGTGTCAGCCATGAAAACAAGAGGAAAAGATTAATACTGGTAGATTCTTAAGGTTTATGGAACAAACTCTCCAGATAACACATTATAATCAATAACGAAGAAGTCTAAATAGCAATTCTGTTTTCTTGTATAAAAATGGAACCTTTCCTAGTTACAGTATTCAAATTAATTGAAGTATCATTGAAGAATTCTTTTCAGAAGGCAACTGTTATCACTATGAAATGAAAACATTTACGAGGAACAGCTTGATGATTGAATAGTTCTTTCCTTTGTAATGCTAATTATTCCTCTAAAGAAGCCACAAATAGAAAAAGGGCTGTATCCAGTTTCAGGCATAAAACATGTAACATATTACTTTCAGATGAGCATCCATTTTTCATCAAAAATGCTAAGACTGTGTATTTTCATTGGAAAGATCATTACCTCTGAGGCCAGACTCAAAAGGTGCTAAAAGACACTAAAATTAGCTCCAGCAGTTTTGGAATATAACTTTCCTAAATAGTTTGTAAACTATGCAAATCCACGTGCAGTTTTGATATATTTTAATTAAATGTATCAATGTTAATAAATATTTTGAAACAGAGGACTTTTAGATATTAGTTCTAGTCCCTCCAAACTTAATGTGCCTCTGTGTGTTTTTGTGTTCGAATAGTTCTCACTGTGCCTCCATCTGATCATTGCATAGGGAACTTGCTTAAGTACATGCTTAATTTTATGATGATCTAAGCATGATTTTAGCTATGAGTCTGAAATTTAGCACATGCTTAAGTGCTTTAATTTCAAGATTATTTTTTCATTTACAATATTACTGCTAACATAAGTCCAAAAAAAGGGAAAGAAGACTGGAATTCATTTTATTTTTATGTACATTTCTATAAAATCTATACAGTCTTCACAGCTTTTATTCAATCAATATTACTTTATGAGTGGTATTAGAAGTAATGTAAATCTATCTAGATCTAAAAGCTTCTCTCACAGTCTCATGCTATCTGATTCATGAGACTAATATTAATAGTTATTAATTTCATTGCTGTAATAACCATGGTGTTGATCTTCAAATGTCTCCAGAGGGCTTTCACATTAAGCACAGGACAAAAGACAACTAGATGCATATAAGCAAACAGAGAGTTAAAAGAAATGCTGAGCTAATATTGCCACTGTTCTCTGCAGTAGACTTAGCACAACAGCATGATAATGACAGTGAAGTGTTTTTTTCACTGCTGGTGGGTTTTTTGGCTGGCATCATGCTCAGAGACAGTGAAGACAACTAGCTTATATTTGATGTGAAAGAAGAAAAGGAATCAGAAAGGAGAGAGAAAATAAAGTCTGATGTCAAACTGGGAACAAGCTAAAAGAATAAATTGTGCAGCAGCATTCTGGATATTCTTGAGCACTACAAAGGACACCAAGTCACTTTTATGAGTAATCTATGTCTTTCATGAATCAGTTTATGTCATCAGTGACAAAGAGAATCAGAAAAATAAGAGAGCAATCTCTCTATCCTATCTTTATCAAAATGTGAGCTAAAAAACCCCCAACAAAATCCTAATCAAATCAAAAAATAAAGCAGTTCATGAGATGATGGTCACATGATCTTATATAGGAGTTAAAACAGTGTCCTCCTCTTCCCTTGTAGTGCTCTAGTTACACTGCCATCACTCAGAGGAGTCAGGGGGAATATTCTGTGTCCTAGATTAAGAGTATTTAACAGTTTTTCTTTATTCTGATTCTAAAATTTGAGGAAAACTAATTTTATAGATCATTTACAAATACCTGGAATAGATCTAAATTTCACAGCACTCTTGGTCTATCAGGGGCCACCATGACACCCTCTTTAATAATAACAACATTACACCTTACATTTGTAGAGGATTTTGATATTTTTTTCTGTACCTGATAGTGCCTGCTGTGCTGGAAGGATTGACATCGGCTGTTCCTCATGTCTCCCTGTGCTGCTCGTGTTCCTGCCTCCTGTTTTTGTGCTGCAGAGGAGCATCATTCATCAGGACAGGTTTCCTTCCTCTGCTTCTCTGGGTGGGAACAGTGTGACCACTCCAAGATTTCCTCTTCTAGTTTTTTTTCGACTGTCAGCGCTACTCTGGGCTCAGGCACTCATGTCTGCTGCCAAGTCCAGGCTGGGACTTTTCCGCTTGGGGTCTAGTTGCCATCAGTAAGGTGAGGGTGTCGTATTTGTTCGTATCTTTGAATATACTTAGATACTTGTACGTGTTGGTATATAGTTCAACATCTTCATTGTTACTCTTAGTATTATTTTCTTTTTCATTAAACTGGTTTAAGGTTTTTTTCTAACCACAAAGTCTCTCTCCCTGACTCCTCTGTTATCCTCCCCTAGCAGGGTGATGCGGGGGGGATTACAGAGAGTGTCTGTCAGAGTTTAGTGGCCAGCCCAACCTTAAAATTCAATGCTCATACTATTGGAAAATAGTACAAATACATATTTTCTTATCACTTTCTCTTATGTTACTGTAGGTTATTTTAAAAGGTCTGCAGAATCTTCCCTATTGGTCAACAGCAAATGAAACCATATCTACAATGCAATACAACTGTGTCTGCAAATATGCAGACGAAAATAACGACAGGCGATTCCTTTGTCAGCACTTCATTATCTCTATATACTTCAATTAATTTTTGCCTATATATACCAGATATTTAACAAACAAAACTCCAGGCCTGTCAGATAATCTTGAAAAATCATCTAGCCCAAGTTAAAGATAAAATTGAATACACTTCAGTCACTCCTGAGGAAGTGCTGTCTAACCTGCCTTTCAAAAACTCTGATAAAAGAGATTCCATAAATTCCTGAGTAAAATGTCCCAAAGTTTCATTGCATATACTGTGAGAAAGATTTTCCTAATTTCTAACAGAAATTATCCAGTTTGTCAAGATTTTCTCAATTACAGTTGAGTGTGCGGGCCAGTTCCTGTGATTTCTACAAAGCTGTCTTTCCTAAATTTGAAGACTCAACGGTATTTTCCAATTACGGAAGTAATATGAAGGACGGAAAGAAGGGAAGGAGAGAGGTAAGACAGAAATCAAGATAATCTCACAGAAATAGTCAGGAGGTTCACTACTTGATACTTTCTGAAAAGGAACCTTTGCCTTATCAGCATATTTTAAAAAATCCCTTCACTTTCATTTCATAAATATAAAACTAATGTCTATATACTCTTAGAGGATCAGATACACTACATAAAAAATCTCATAAACATCATTGCATCTATCATTATAATATCCTGGGGCTATATATTCATTCCTACCTTCATATTCAGAGGCACATTACATAAGTAGACCCAGAGGGAATACGTGACACTTAAAGACTGACCACGGACCTTCTATGTTCCAGCTGAAAGTAAGCTTGCCCACAAGCTTGCTCTCACTTCTTCATCTTGAGAACTCTCATTAGTAGTAATAAAATGTGCATGATTAAAGCCTAATGAAGTACCAGCTACATCCTTAAGCTACCCCTTATACTTAGAACAACCTGAGAGGTTCTTCCTAGCAGGCATTGCACTTGGAAGTGGTATTCTTCAAGCGTGACAATGTTGTCAATAGAAAGATTGTATGCTGGTCTTTTTTCATATAATAGCTAACGGGTCACAGACTAGCTTTCTGCTTTCATGATATCATTGTCCCCTTCCCTTCCAAAAACATAATTTCAGTCATCTCTTTAAAAATACCTTTCATTATTCTGCTTCTTTGGTTACCCTGGCTTTTTTGTCTTTTTTTTTTTCTTCTCTCTGTTCTGGTTTAATTTGTCTGTTTGTTTGTTTGTTTATTTTTCCAGTCTTGTACTACTCAACCAAATATGTTTAACATTTCCAATTTATTTAATATTTTTTCAGTCTTTGCGCTACTCAACTAAACATGTTCAACGTTTCCAAACAGTCTAAGCCATGACACGCTCTGTTCACTAAATGACTGAAATATTTTGTATCTGTCTTCTGTCTTTCCCATCCTGTGTCTTACATTGTAAGTTTATTTTTTTTGAGGATAACTGTGTGTTCTTTTGGTGAGAAACTCCCATCTGCTTTGTCTGGTAGCACTTAACTTGAGGAACTTACTTGAAAATAAATAATTCTGTACTGATAAATGCAAAGACATCTGTGTCTGTGGACAACAGGTTCTCCACTGCAAGGAAAGGGATCTTCTTTCCTCTGCATTCCATTTGGAGACAAAAATGAAACATGTATCAAAGCAATAAATTTGTTACATGCTCCATTCAAAATAGGTCTCACCCTCCCTATTATTCATTCTCCTTCCCAAGAGTTTATCAGTTAAATTGCAATAACTCTTATGAAAGCTTTTGATAGACTTTAGAACACAATCCTCTTATTATCCATCTTGTTATCTGTTGATACAGGGATAGAAGAGACAGTCTTTCAGGTTCATACATGTTCTTTTTCTCTCAAGGTTTTTTCTGAAGCACAGCAGGTGTAGCTTTTACTGGAAAAGGTTTCAGAAAGTGTAGAAAAGTTGCTATCCTCTCCAGTTCAGCAGCTTTTTTTTGATTGGGGTTTTTCTCAGTGTCTTGTTTGCCCATCTTCTATTGTCTAAAGAACTGATATATAGCAAGTATATTGAAACACTGCTGCTCTACACAGAAAGACAGTAAGAAGTATGTGAAATGGATGAGGAGTTTCTTTGGCTATACAGAACGGGTAATTGATGCATAATTATAAATATATTAGTTATATTTCTTTGTTGTAATAAACATATTTATTTAAAATACAATTTAAATATTATAGTAACGTTGCTTGCAAAAAAAGTTAATCAGTTTACATAGATCTTTAAGCAATTCACAATGAAATGTCATGAAAGTTCAGATTTATTGTTCAAGATTAATCAGACTAATTCTGATTGCACGCAATCTTCAAAATTTTTGAAAGCATTTTATTTCTTTCACAGATTTCCCTTAGAGTTGATTATACACAGTGACAGTACAGTTATTTTTGTAGATATATGGTATGATCAGGCTGCAAATGATGGAGGAAGAAAAGTATTTCATTAGCACAATTTATTATAAAGCTAATAATTGCTAATAACACCAATACATTAACTAAGGACAAACACGGGGCTCTTTGGAATCTACTTGGATGTAAGAAGACTGTGTAATGTTCTTGCAGTATGAAATTTATTTATGATTTTAAGAACATGGAAAAAAGATCTTGTTTAATACCTTATTACATTAATTTTTACTTTAGAGGGAATCTGTTACATGAAAGTTATTACATGAATAAATGCAACTGCTAAAGTGGTTATTAAAATGTTAAGACTTTGTTACTGTTCTGTTATTTTATTTTAAATGACCTTTTATACGAAGAATAAAATCAAAGACATTTTTTAATATTCAAAATATCTTCAATTTTCAAAATAAATTTCTGGATGACTACTGAATTCTATGCAGTCCTGTTAAACAGAAATAAAGTAACATTTCTAATCTTCCAGGTCGTACTCAAGATTTTGTTAAATCCTTTACGTCCTTTGACATTTTATTTCATGATGGCAAGTCATCCTAAATCCTGTGAATTTACAGTAAAAAAGGGTCATCTACTATTTGACACACCATAATCCAGAATGTAGATTTAAACCCTTAGTCCTTTTAGCCTACAAATTCAGTAAAGTATTAATATGCTTTCCTACTTTAAAACAAATAAGCTCATTACGGACTTTCTTAAGACTCTTTCAGATAAGAATGGGCCTTTTCACACAAACAGTGGGGTTTTTTTGAAATGTCATACTAATTAGTAAAAGAAAATTGAGCATAATAGAGGTTTCCAGACTTTTTAACTCTTGGGAAGCATTCCTATTGATACTGAAGATATGGTGACTCCAGGCTTCCAGGCTCTTTGCAAACAATGGAAAAGTTTTAAACATTCTTCACTAAGAAAGAGCTCTCAGGATGCCAAGGCTCCCTTGTCCTACAGGAGAAACTCCTGCCTAAATAAGAACATATGCTCTGCCTTTAACTGCTGATAGGTTTCTGAAGAATGCAACAATCAGTTGTGACATTTCATTTATGAAAACTGACACACAAAAAAAAGCCAAGAAAGGCTGCCAGAAAAAATGCACAGATGCATTCTCATTGTTCTGTAATATTCTTTAAAAGTAACTTGCTTTCAATCTTTTCTAGCTTTTGTTATGAATCAAAGTGAAAACTTTCTTAAAACAAAGGAAATATTAGGCTGCTCAGAGATCTGCTGAAAATCCCCATTAGCAATTTACATGCTTAAAATATGTTTGGCTGATAGAAAGTCCTATTTTCATATTTATAAGAATCGTACCTTTGAAAGCAATGAGACAAAAATACACAGGTTTTGCTGATGCTTTTATGATGAGATGTACTTTTAACAGTACAAAGAAATACATCTGTAGATTAGCTTTCTCACTGTCAGGCAAATCTAATGTTTGGTGGCTACTCTAAAGTACATCAGCAATATTGATTGATAACTAATTACAAAAACAAACTCCTAAATAACACATAGTATAAACATCTAAAATGGCTAAGTAAACTGAACAACTAAACTTTGGGTATTTTATTGTGTGCTCCTTACAGTGCATGAACTATTTCATCAGTAGTTCATCAATGTCTTTAAAAGATAAATTTTATTAGTCCATGTCTCTGAGACATATGGCAGAAGGTTTATTTTGATATTTGTTAGGCAACCGACTATGTGACATTTTTGCAAGTTTTTGGTGATACAAATTCATTTTTCTAAGAGAGATGAGATGTATGGCATTGATCCAAATTGCGATGAAGTAAATGGAAAAAATCATTTTAAATTCAGTAGGCTGGATCAGGCTCTTGTAGAACAGGGACAAAAAGAAAGGAAGCTGAATAACATATTTGAGAGGATTAGTTGAGTGCCAGTACAAAAAAGTGCATCATAAAATACATTTTCAGATATGTACAAATGCACTGCAAGTGCAACATCTGAAACCATGCACAGATCAATAATACCATTGTGCAGGGTTTGCAGTAAGACATGTAGTTAGATGTTTCTGAGACACTTAGCTTGAATATTCATATAAAAAAATCATGCTAAAAATAATCATAGTATTTTTTAAAATTGCATCAATCTATGTATTTTTTTCTGCCATTATTCGTTATGTAAACTGCATTATCACCTAATTGCTGGTCTTTGTTTTCTTCCTTTTATCTTCTTTTTTAAAGCCTTTTCTCATTTAATATACTTTTTATTTCAGTAGGTTGTTACACGTAACTCAACTTGAGTCACTTGGCAGACCTGTTAGTTTCCTTTGTGGTCAATAAAGAAATGGGATTCCACAGGAGATGATAAACCTATGATAGAATGTAATGAGTCATTACCCTTTCTGCACTGATTTTAGAGACAGCCTGAAAAAGTGGATTAGGTGAGACTATTATTTTTTAGATACTTAAAGTCAGATAACAGATACCTTGGTGAATAGGTCTTTTCTTACGTAGCTTAATAAGATAATCATCCCTGTTAATTATTGACAAAATTCCATTGCACATGCATGTGGCTCATCTGCAGCACAGAAAGTTCTGACATATATTCCTTCTCTGTCTGATCTTTGTTTATAGATATGTCATCCACCCTGTCTCGTAATATCTTTAAAACTTCATGTTATTTTGCATTTCATCATTTCTCCACACCCAGTATTCTTACTTTAACTATACACAAAAGCCTATCTAGTTTTGAACCCATCTTCCTGATTTATCATTTTTCTTTATTGCTAAGCACAGAAAATTTATTAACTCTGTGCAATATTCTGACAATTTCATGAATTTAAAATTATATGTAAAAGACATATATTCTTGAAGTACATTGTATCAGTTAAATGTCATTGTATATAATTCTTAAATTGACATATTGCAAAACCTTAAAGGTACTCTTAACTTGTTAAGCTATTTTAGTGTTTATTCTTTAGCAATGATCAGTCTGCATTTATAAGGCTTTGAGATTCAGTAAAGACAGAACTCACAATTCCACTTTGAAAAATCATTTATGGTGTCAAAACTGCAAAGATTTTGTGATGAATTTCAGAACTGAATTGTTATGACTGTTACAATGAGACACTGGCTGACATTATGAGAGCAGAATAACAAAAAATCTGAGTGCTGTATGTACTGTATTCTAGAATATAATTTCTTACAATAGTGGATTTATTTTATTGTACAACACTATGATCATAAGGTTATTTAAATGGAATGTAACAGCAAACTTGCATGCCAGGCAAACCACCTCCCACTCTAAAAAAGAAAAAAGGTTATGATTCCACACAGATTATGGATTCACAATAAAGAGAGTAAGATAGCTAAGAACCATACTGTCTGCACGGGCACAGTCTCTGTGCGTGCTAAGCGGCTAGGGTGAAAAGAAAATCCAGTTACTCCATTATACCTCCTGAATCACAATGAAGCACAGTCAATGCCAGCATTCAGATAGATATTCACAAGCCAGTCAAAGTGTTGTTCTGGTCCCAGTAACAAATCACCAGTATGCTGGAGGGGGGTAGGTAGAACATGACACTCTGCAAATGCATCAGAAGGTTTTGTTTACTTCAATATGATTCGTTTTGAATTTGGTTCCAGTGACTAGTATGAGCTTATGTGCCTTTTTCTTCTCCATTCCATGACAGATTCTCCCATACCTTAGGTTGATATCTCTGAGTGAATCAGGCAAGGAAAAATAACTTTGTTGATATGACAGAAAAGCACAATGTAGTCAATCATGATAAAGAAATATGTGCGCGCTATGCAACAAAACACTGAGGTTTAATGAAAGGTAGTCTCGCTTTGCTGTGTTTTGATGGCCAGAACCATTTGATGAATTCTGTTTCCATTAGCTTGCACTTTTTTAATTGTAGGTAGCTCAGCTCAGTATGGTACAATTATCAGCTTTCCTTTCTTTTTGATGTATCCATGAATTCTCAACCCTTGTATGTTAGTTAGTTGTTCAGAGCCAAGGGAACACCTTTTCTCTTGATTAAACTGGTTTAAAAAGAATTTTGACTTGCTTAATTAGCTTCTCTAGAACTGCTAATAACCACACACCCTCCACTGTGAACCATGTAATTATTGTGACATTAATTCTCTCCCTGGGATACTTTATTCTTGATGTGATCATTTCTCTTTTTTGATTGCTGGCTGGTGATTTTACTACTGCAGAGTAATGAGCACCACAAGACACATTTGACTATTACTCAGGATCTTCATTGTCCTTCCATATGATGCAAAGACTGTATCCATACGTAGTAACAGCATGCTGGTTACTTGTGATAAAGCATTAAAACAGAATACAAAAAAAACCAATAAATCTGCAAATCTTTTGGAATTATTGTACCACTGGGTGACTGTTTTCATGCATCCCTGTATCAGCTTATCACTACATAGCAACCATTTCTCAGCAAGTTTGCCAAGTGAAGACAGAATGATGAAAGAATATATTATTTCTTTCACTTTAACAGCCAGAAATACTACAGATTTCTTAAAGAACACATAGTCCTTATAATTCCCTCTACCTAAAGCCCTGATGTTCCTCCTCGTTTGAGACTAGCATGGTTTAGCTCTCCCAGGGCAAGTCAGAGTGGCTAAAAGCCTCTGTAAACTCTTCTTTCTAGCTGAGGAGTAGACAGACCTTTCTTCTTTCTCCTTGTCAGATACACTACTGTTACACTGGGAGCAAGGTTGAATGAAATTCTACGATGCTCCTGCATTGCTAACTATCCTACAAAGATATATATACTGAGGAGAAAGACCTAGTATTTAGACCTACAATACTGAAAAGCAGACCTTAATGGACTGAAAAGTTTGAATCAGTTTGTACATACAGAACGATTGTGGATAACGCTAATTTGCAAATTCCCTAAATGTAACAGTCAAAGGTAACAAACAGAAGAATCAGCAGGGATGTTGTCATTTCTGCCCTTGGCAGCTTTGTGCTATCCAGGTTTGAGGAACAGGATCCTTCTGGCTAGTGGAAAGAAAGCCTGTTACCTAATTCTTTTACACTTTCTAAACAGTCAATCTATGTATCTGTCACAGCGATATATCTGCATAACATCTGTGAAGCTTCTTTTTGGTACTTCATGATCACGAGTCTTTTGTTTTCTTCTAAGTTGTTGTGAGTATTGTTGCTTGATTGATTTCTCAGTCCCTTTTATATTCCAGCAGACAGCCTTAAAAAGAGACAAGTTGCAAAAAAAACCCTAGCATAAGCAAGATAGTCCTGAGGAGTTTAACCACCACCAGTCATCTCCCTTGATTAATTAATTTACTACTTAATTTAGGTGATAAGTAACGATTCCTAAAATGTTATTGCCATTAGCTGTTTCACCTAAGACAAGACATATTGTCAGGCTTCTGGGGGCACTACCAGCCTCCAGCCTTTCCTAGGAACTCCTCTCACCCCTGCAAAGGGACTCAGGAGCCTCATTTAGCTGACTGGGGCCCTCAGTCCCCTGCCCCATAGGAGTGCTGGTCTCCAGTCCTGTCCCCAGGCTGGACCTCAGGCTCATGCTTGTAGCCATGTCTCCAGCCTCATTCCTGTCTCCTTCTCCAGCTGCTGGATGTATTCTGACGTTGGCTTGTCACTTGCCTGCCTAGGATTATCAATAAACCCCGCTACAGCACCCGGCTCTGCCCACTGTGCTCAGGTCCTGGGAGACAGTGCCCATTGGTGAGAGCATGGCCAGGCCTGGGGTCACCCTTGGGTCACAGCTCTCAGTGCCTTAGGGAGCAGTTGACCCTTGCTGCACCCTGACACGTGTATATGAACAGATGTACTCTGGGTGACATGCCGTGTCAGTGGCTCCAGGGCACAAACTTTATTCATTAGCAATTTCTGAAAATGTACCATACCCTCCTCAGTATAACAGACAGCTCTTTCCTGTATTGAAGACTTCATGTTACACTTTAGGATTCTTAATCTCCAGAGAGCATTTTTCAATAATCAATATTACTCATTTGTTATTTAATAATATCAAATTTGTACATACGGTACAACGTGCAATAGTGTTTCTCCATAAATGACCACAACAAATCTGAATTTACTGCAGTATTAACTACCACTATTTCCACACTACCTATGATCAGATTTTTTGTTTTCTTTTTTACTGCTAAGGCTTGTTATACAAATTTATATTGCCTGCATCTGGCTTGTTAAAATCTAATTTACATTTTCTGCCTCAAGAGGATAAGAAGTGGTGTTTGTGTGCTCCATTGTATATCCCTGAGAAACAATTCACTTTTGAACTTTGAACTTTTTCATGGTATATTGGTTCTGTGACAGAAAAATAAACACATTTGCCTTCATGAAATGCTACAAGGGGAAAAAAGAAATCATCATTTCTTTCTAGACAAATAAGCTATAATGGAACCAGTATCCATATGACAAGTTGCCATTTTGCATTTTACACAGCAACATATATTTTTTTTACCTTTAACCACTCATCTATTATCAAATCTACATCCTGAGAATCCAATTCTGTTAATAACATCTGATAATTGGAATCATACAAAATAATAATATAGCAATGCAAAGCCGGGGGGCAGGAGGGGGAGGAAATCAAACAATATATAAGCATAATTCCTGCTCCATATACTTTCCTTTACTCTTTTCATCCTCTAAGTCCATTTTTGTCACTCAAATTGCTATAAAAGCCTTTTTTTTCTTTTTTTCTTTTATTTGTAATAACTTCTCTACCTACAGTCAGTACTCTTGAATACCCTTCTGTGAAGATTCAGTTTAAAAAAAAACCAGAACACAATGTATGAGCTGCCAGCTTGCCTTTCAGGAAAGGTTGCCTTGACCCTTCACTGCCACTAGTTTATCGCTCACTTTTTTAATTTAAAGAAGAGGGCACTTTCATATTTATATTTACATTGGTATAATATCTTCATATCTTGCCCATTTACAAGGCTGCTTTACAAGTATACTTTACAAGAAGTATCCAAATGGATTAAAATCCAGGTAATCCAGTGCTACCTACTACAACAAGATGGACTGCCTAGGGCTCTGAGGAAGAAATATAAGAGGAGGACTTTTCAAGAGTCTTGGAATAGTAAAACTGAAAGGTGAGTTATTTATTTTGTTGCTTGCATTATTATTTTTAAAGATTATCTTCTTAAATTACAAATTAAATGCATTTCTAAAGCAGAAGAACCTTCCTTAGAGAAGGTGGCTGACTACGACTGCCTTTGCTTTAAATGGCTACAGCTCTGAACCTAAGCCAAGAACAAAAGAATCACATTATTCCAGAGGAAAAATCAAGTCAAAGTTAGAGATCTGAAGCCCAGAGCAAACACTGTGTGAAAGCCATGAGAATTCAGGGATATAGGCTGTCCATAAGTGCAGAACAGAGTTACAAGAAGTGAGTCTGGCATTGTGCCATTAAGCCAATTAGTCCTTGCCACCTGACATGCACCATTGCTACCGCACTGTACCACAAGAGGGTGGTGTACCTGGGCTTCATAATTACTGCACATCTGTTTTTATTTTGTTCCTTTACATTGTTCTTCAATGTAAGCCCAATTTTATCCCTTCAGAATAAGGTAATAAATCTGTAAGTCTCTCCAATGGGTAAAAGAAAGAGTTTGCTTAGAAAAAAAGAGCAGTAAAAATGAAAAGTCTAGTTGGAGACCAGTGACAGAGCCAGGGATCAATACCAAGTCCAGTCCTGTTTAACATCTTAATGATCTGTTTGACAGGGCAGAGTGTACCCTCAGCAAGTTTGCACCTCAAAAAGAGAAGTGCAAAGTGCTGCACCTAGGGAAGAACAATACCATGCAGTGATATATGCTCGGGGCTACCCAGCTTGGCAGAAAAGGACCTGTGGGTCCTGGTGGACAACAGGTTGAACATGAGCCAGCAATGTCGTTGCTGCAAAACAGAGTGACTGGGCTTTGTTAAGCAAAGTATTGCCCACAGGTCAAGGGAGGTAATCCTTTTCCTTAATTCAGCACTAGTGAGGCCACAGCTGCAGGACTTCGATCAGCTTGGGGCTTCTCAGTACAATAAAGACAGGCATATTAGAGACGGTTCAACAGAGCGCCACAAGGATGAAGAGACTGGAGCACCTTACAGAGGAAAGGGTGAGAGAGCTGAGACTGTTTAACTTTGAGAAGGCTCAGATGGAACTTATCAATGTATAAAAATACCTGAAGGGAAGTTGCAAAGAGGAGTGAACCAGGCTCTTTTCAGTGGTGCCCAGTGACAGTACAAGAGGCAACTCTGTGGAAATGCATTTTTTTTCCCTTTTTTTTAGTGTAACTTGTTGTATTAAGCCCAGGGGAGATAAAAATTTCACAATCTGTGCAACAGTACCTAGAGCACCATTGACTGGCTGCAGCAAGAGTGCTGCTGTTTTCATGCTGAGTTTTATACAGGTTTGGAGTCACAAAGGGAGGTCAACTTCATCATCTCTACAGACATATTTACAGATTTGGAGCGGGATGCATTAGTCAAATCAAATCAAATGGCCATACAGAAACTTTTAGCAACCCTCGGAGAGAGAGATTTACACTACGGGTTTGCAAGGGTATGCCATCTCTACAGAACACAAGGAATACTGGTAAAACAGTTAAAAAGTTCTCTTTACTATTGGCTATATACATTAGCAAGCTAAGTTGATATTCTCATACTGTGGTCAATATTCTGTATCAGTTATTATTCAGTTTATCAGCTGAAAATAATGAACACTGAGTTTCACCTACTGGCAGTTTCTTTAGCTGAAAGCTATAGAGAAACCTTGAACCAGTGTAGAATCCACTACAGTCAGTAGCAATTCTAAGGTGCTTTTTTGTGGTTTATTATCGTTACTCTTACTATTATTATTATTATTATTATTTCCTAGCCTTGTGGCCTAAATGATATATACATACACAATAACTGATCATGATACAACAGGTTGTTCCTTACACAGAGCTTACTGATTCCTTTTTCATCTCTTAAATAAATGTGCCACCTGCAATTGCAATAATATAATCAGAAAATCACCATGATTCTAATTATCATTAGAAACTACCACAAAACTCACCCAGCAAAATTAAAGTAATATAGCATTTTAGCTTAAGACAATACTATAAATAAGATTTCTGTAAGAAAATAGGACTAGAAAAATCTGTTCAAATTCTACAGCATGTTATAGCAAGAAGTTTTAACTGAAAATACTACACGTATAGCAATTTAGACGTTGCAAGTGTACTTCCTTCTTGAGACTTTTAAATGGATGTTTCAACTTTATCTTTTTTTTGAGACTGTTAAATGGATGATCTTCATTTTTCAGGCTAAACAGGTTTAAAAAGAACAGACGTCATTCCAAACTAAATTAGAAACAGAGCCAGCCTGAAGAAAATGCATGAAGAAAATGCATGCATGCATGCATGAAGAAAATGCATGAAAGCTCAATAAAATGTGCTTTTGGACTGCTTTGGTTATAGGATGGGATTACGAAGTTTTATTTAGTCAGTCCTCCTATCAGCCCATATTTACGTTATGCTTCAACACTCTCCATGATACTGTCCTCTAAATATGTTATTCATTTATGCATTTTTTCCAGCCTCTTTTCATGAAGCAACAAGACAGCAATGGAGATGTATCATTATGCTGCAACTACGGTTAAAGAAATGTGAATAGTGCCTAAGTATTAAACTAGCAATCAGTCTTCTAGCTCTTGTGAAGAATGGTCCACCAGTTTTATTATCCAGTCACTACTTCAGTGTCTTGCAGCAGACGAGGGAGTGAAAGGCATCTCTTTTGTCATTTGTGAATAAAAACCTCAGTACCCCAGGGATCAGCTGAAAAATCAGTGCCAATGGAAACACTTCTCTCTGAGTCTCTCCCAAATTAGCACTCATTCTTAGCTGGTTTGTGAAATACGTGTAAAGGTATCATGGAACGGTGGCACAGCCAAGGCAACCTGACACACTGTGCGCCCCACCAGGAGCTCCCTGCTGCCAGGAGAAAGGGGAATAAATCCTCACACCATGTGCAACACGAGGGGGGATGCGTGCATCACCCATGGAAAGGATTTTTGCAGTTGCAGATGTCAGAACACACTGCTATGTCCTCATGCTGCGAGCCTGCCCAGTGCCACACAGGGCAGGGTACTTGAAGTTGCCTTTTTTTTCACATCACTCGCATAATTTATGAGTTACAGAGCTATCATTATCAAAAATCAGAATTAATCATCAAAAAAATAGCCGGTATATAGTTATCACAGTGGTGTGTGAATAGTGGGGTGTTTTTTTAAGAATGGCATGGTTTTCTTAGTTTAGTTATATAAAGAAAAATGTTCACTAAATTGCTTTCTTGCATTTTTTTCATTATGTTTTCATTGATTGCTTTCATTTATATATTGGGGTAGTTTAGAAGTAAAAACAGTGCTCGGGGTCAAAAGTCAGTGGTTTAGCTTTGACAATGACAAGAGGAAATACTTCCTCCTTTATCTTTTCTTTCAGATGAATTTGTTAGATATAACTAAAGTTAACAATTTTTCTGGATGCCAGCAACTAATGTTCTGTCAGATACACTTTTTGTTAGGGGAAAAAAACCAAACACTGCAGTTAGCATATGCAGACATTTGTCACCATGCCAAGTTAAGATGAAATATTATCAAAGGCGTCAGTTTAAGTACAGGGACGAAGTGCTTTTATCACTGAAAAACCACAACCCAAACCCATTTGTTCCCACAACACTCGCAAGCATGAATCCAAAAAAAATTACCAGTTCCCCTGCATATGGAAGAGAAAGGTCTGATGGCAGGCACATACCATTCTGTATTATAGCAATAAAAATATGGTTTTACTAAACTATAGATACACTTCTTAACACCTCTTCAGTCTATAAGCAAGGATCTAGCTTCTTATAAGCAGACAACAGGCATCAGGTGAAACAGACATCTGAGGGTCTATTTGCCAGGTGGTTTGGGGTGACCCTTTCTTTTTCCTACAAGTATTACCAGGAGGAGGAGGAAGAAAGATCTACCTAGTTAAATTTTTATCTTTAAGTGTTTGAAAAGAGAACCGTGGGGCCTTAATAACAGTGCATTATCTATACACATATGTATTATTTTTCTTCTTAAACATCCTTCAGAATAGAAGAAAAAGAAAAAAGGTAATAAAAAATGACATTTATTTTGCATTTTTTCTGTTTGAAGTTCCTATTCATTGTAAGTAATGGCTGAAACAGCAGTAAAATATTCACAGTGAGCAGCAGCTAAGGTTTGATGCTGGTATTGAATTCGAATTCGTATTCATATTTTTTACTGTCAGAATCTTATCAGCAGTTCTCATACTGGTTACTGATGACAAAGTAGTACCCAGAAACTCAGAGTGATATTGGGAACTCATTTTATTAGGGTCTGTATGAACATATAATAAAAGAGAGTCCCTGTCCCAAGCTATTTGTAGTATAAATAAGCAAGACGGAGTATGTGGAAAATGAAGCAAGATAAAATAAAAGGTAAAAGAAATTAAATAATTCCCAAAGGCTACAGAACGCAACTATTATGAAACAGAAAATAGTCCCTGAATTCTGATCCACTGTACCCCTAGGCTTTTTGTGGCACAGATTTCATTAGATTATTATCCCATTGTCCTGGGTTTAGCTAAAAACCCAGTTCTGTTCTGTGATTTTTACTTTCCAGCTCAGTCTCTTCCAAAAGACTGCACTTTCTGCAGTCAGCAGCATGTTTTTGCAGACAGTGTGTGCTACTGGCAGCGATAACACCTGATGTTTGCAGTTACTGCCTGGGACTGGTATGCAGACAGGCTCTTGCTGATACTTATTCCTACAGTGACCAAGGCCACTGCTGGCTCTTGTGTGCCACGCTGCGGGTGCCGGGTAGTGAGAGGGGTCACAAGGAAGTAAAAGGTTGCACCTCCAGGGAGTAATAGACAGGACAGGTGACCAACGAGAGTATTCCATCCCATATACGTCATATTTAGTATAAATTGAGTGATCACGAGAGTTTCGTCCCTTTTCTGCAATGGCCGGTGTCCAGGGAGGACTCCATCTGAACTCCTGCTTCTGATCCGCATCCTGAGTTCCTGAATCCAGCTCCTGTATCCAGCTCCCGCCGCCGCTGAGCCTGGGGCTTCCCCAGTGCCGCCTGCTCTGCAGCATCAGTTGGTGATCATTATTGGGGGAGGGAGTCAGATTCAATATCAGGCTAATATATACAGCTGTATATAGTTATTTTTATCATTTCACTATTATTTCCATTATTGTTTCATTAAAGCTGTTCTAGTTTTTCTTCTCTAACTCATAAGCCTCTTTGCCTCATTCCCTTTTCCTTCACGTTTGCGAGGGGAAGAGGGGGTTAGAGAGCATCTGTCCGTGTTACTGACTGGCCCAGCCCTAAACCACGACACCCATATAAAGTTCTCTTTCAGAGCCTGGCTACATTTGACGGAGCACCAAAACACAAAAGCTAAAGATCTACCTGGTCTATGCCTTCAGAGAGTACAAAGCCTCATGTACAACAAAAACTGTTTAGTGCAGCCCAAGACAGAGCAAGGCTGGTGGCAGGCATCAAATAATAATAATAAAGAGCAGAGAATACTTACTTAGGGTTATGCTACATCTGAATGTAATGATGATATGTATTGCCTCCCCTGACAAAGTGAGTGTTTTCCTGTGATTTCACCTCTCGTACTGGTACTTCATGTTCAAAAGAAGTAACAGTTCAAAAATAAAGGACTGATATCAATCATGAGCACCCATATTTTTAGGTGACCCAACCAATTACATCATTATTACCTGGATTTTAAGTACACCTCAGTATACCTCATCCCTATAGGCCCATTTTCTTAGCAGTTCATTTTCTTTTCCTTTTTCTTTCCCGTAACTGACTGGGGGTAGGATATTCTCATTCTCTATGATTATCTTGCTCTCTTCTAAACTTTATGCGTTCTTCAACAGTGAAAAGCTTTTGTTTCTGTCTTCCTTCCCCTCATCCCCTTTGTTCTCTTTAAATGTTTATAAGTATCAGATCTTTTAGCTAGCTTTCTTCTTGCATAGTACTGCAGCTCATTGTATTTTGCTTCGGTAGGATGGGTCAAATCTAGCTCACTGTATTCACACATTTTATTCCAATTACCTTTGCTTTTCATTTCCACACTGTTGCCCACTGTTACAAAGAGCTCTTCATACTCTGTTGTTAAAACGCTTTGGGAAGGCCTATCAACAATATCCCCATTGTGGCTGCAAGACATTTTTAGAAGAAAACCTACTGGTAAGTGAGATTTCTATTTTTTTTTACTATGTACTCAGGTGAACTCTTCTTGCTAAATACAGGCATTAAAGTCAGATGAGTCGCAACTTCTCATTCTGAAATGACCATTGATTTTTTCATCAGCCTAGTCAGTAAATGTTTTAGCTGCATATATTCTTTCTTACAGGGCATCTTACATTTTGGAGATGTCTTTTTTTCATTGTCTTTGATTTTCTGTACTACCCACTCCAGCCTGAAACAGATTCATCAATGGCATTGTCCTTACAAGGGTTGCTAATCATCTCTTCATTTTAAACTCTTGTCTGTTCTCCACAGACACGTTTTCTTGATCTTTCTTTATCTTTTGCAATCCACTTTTTTCTGGAAAACTTCTCTCTTTTGAATTCTACTGTGTTTTTTATGTCCTGTTTTGATGATTATTCTTTTGATTACACCTTTTTGGGATCCTCTTCCCATTCATGGTCTTCCAAGATGAAGGGTTTTGTCACTATTAGAATTTTCTGTGCCAACAAGTCTATTACACTTCCATAGCTTTCACCATCTAGTCTGCCCAGTATCCTCTTTCTCCCTGCCTATGACACATCCTCTGAGAAATCCTGCTGCTAGCGTGTTCTTTTGTCTTGAATCTTTCTTCCAAAATGTTATTCAATATTTTTTATTATCTCACACAACTAACCAGTTGCCTTGTCATTCACCTCACAATCTTGTGGTTATCTTTTGCTTTCTGCTTTTCTTTCCCTCAGCCTTCCAGGTCTCATTATTTCATTCTTAGTAACACTTTGAAATCTCATTTCTTACATCCGTTTCACACAGTAAAAATCCAAGAACATGCAGTTGTCTTTCTCACATACTCTGAGCTGTTCTGGCTCTGTACAACTCCTCCAGGCCATCCAATGTGCACCATGGATTAAAATATTTCAAACCTGTTGCTCACCCACGTAAGCCTCTAATTCAGTTCTAGAGACTTTTCAGTCACTCCTGGTGCCCACACAGCCCCTTCTCTGCTAGACAGGGGGAGAAAATAACACAAAGGGCCCGTACTTTGAGATAAGGACAGGGAGATCACCCGCATCTACCGTCCCGGGCAAAACAGACTCAATTTTGGGGAAATTAGTTAAATTTATTAAAGAACAATTCAGAGAAGAGTAGTGAGAAATAAAAACCGATCTTAAAAAAAATAAATAAATAACACCTTGCCCCCATCCCTCCCTCTTCTCCAGGCTTAACATCAATCCCAATTTATTCACCTCCTCTCCCTGGGCAGTGCAGGGGGACAGGGAATGGGGGTTGTGGTCAGTTTATCCAATATTGTCTTCCACCACTTCTACCTCCTCTGGAGGAGGACTCTTCACTCTTCCCCTGGGCCGTTGTGGGGTCCCTCTCATGGGAGACGATCTTCACACACTTTTCTCCAACGTGAGTCCTCTTACAAAAGACAGTTCTTCATAAAGTGCCCTAACGTGAGTCTCTCCATCGGGTGCAGTCCTTCAGGGGGAAACTGCTCCAGCACGAGTGCCCTGTGGTGTCACGAAAGTCCTGCCAGCCAACCCGCTCCAGCGTGAGCTTCTGTCTCTCCACGGGCTACAAGCTCTGGCAGCAACCTGCTCCAGCGCAGCCTTCCCAAGGGGTCACAGCTCCCTTCAGGTATCCACTTGCTCTGGCGTGGGGTTCTCCACAGGCTACAGGTGGACATCTACCCCCTGTCACACCCATGGGCTGCAGGGGGATAGCCTGCTTCACCATGGCATGGGAGACTCTCTGCTTCTGCGCCTGGAACACATCCTTCACTGCCCTCGGTGTCTTCACATATTCTCACTCCTCTGTGTCTCTGCCAGTTTTTGTGTGGTGCAGTTCTTTTTTCCCCATTTCCTAAATTTGCTTTTACAAAGGTGTTCATGTCCTATCAGTACTGATAGACTCAGCCTTGGCCAGTGGCAGGTTCGTCTCTGGAGCCAGTTGGCATTGGCTCAATCAGACTTAGGGGAAACTTCTAGCAGCTTCTTGCCAAAGCCATCCCTACAGTCCCCTTCCCACCTAAATCTGGCCAGGCAAACCCACTACATACTTTTTAGCATAAAATTAATACTTACTGAGCTCTATATACTCTATTTTTCTAACTTACATAATTAAGCATGTATAACAGGTACAACAGAAATTTGTACATTCCAGTAGAATTAATGTCCTGCTGGGAAGTCCTTAGTGGGGATTTCAGCATATACACATCAGAGCATTCCTAAGGGTTTTGTTACCCATGCCAGGATGGGCCTGAGTCTGTGGTCATGTTCATAGACATAACATCTGAGCATTGTCAGAACTCTGCACAGATTTCAGATCAAATTTTAACAGAGTATTTGTTCTTGCTGTTTTTAAGACATATTTTAATTTGATATTGTGTTTAATACCTGCTCCATATTCTCAGAATAGAGGTCTCAATCAGATTTATCTAGTCTGTGTCGAAGATTATAGCCCTGAGATCTTTTCAGTTCATTTTAATGTTCCATAGAATATTATTCTGAAGTATGAGACTGTCTATCTGAAATGTTGCTGTCTTCTCACAGGATTTTACAGTCTCCTTCATTTTTTATAAATTTGAGGGACACAGATTTGTAGGTAGATGCATATACATATTTTAAATCACTGATTGTGGGTACTGATTACACTGGTTATGGACCACAGGGAAAAAACAAAGGCACTTGTCAGTTGAAAGAATATGCATGATGGATTCAGTAGCTAATACTGAAGAGAACAGACAGATCTAAAACAAAAACTCTCTTGCATATCAAAGGGGGAAAATCCTAGAACCGTAAACCCCACATATTCAACTAAGATGTGGGAAATGTTTTTTTCAATAATAGATTTGATATTCTATCAGTAGCAGAATCTATGATAACTTAAAGTAAGATAGACCGGTTTAGAAGAATATTTGTGCATATGCATATACTGAGGTGAAGAATTTTCTGAGAGTGGGTATTGTGCTGTTTGCAAGAATTACTAGTAGCAAGATCATAATCAGTGAACATAAAATGAGATTATATAAAAACCAAATACACACAGTACATTTAAGAAACAGCTGCCTGATCATTTTTAAAAAATACTACATTTTTTTATTCAAAGAGAACAACCACATTGAGCTTTGGTTTGGGGTGTTTTGTGTAATAATAGTACAGTCATTAAGGCTGAGATAAACAATAGCTGTCCTGCAACATTTCTTATTCTGAAGGATTCGGAAATATATTGCAAATATAATCCACTATAATGTAAAGTGAAGCCCTCAATCATAAAGACAGATACAGTTTAAAAGAGAAAAAAGATATGGCACCAAGTGAGATTTCAGAGGCAGTTACTAAAGAGAAAGGAAATAACAAACTGGTTAAAATTTGTCCAGAACACTCAAGTTAACAGTGGTGTTCATTTCAAGATGGTCAGTGTGTTTCAGTCATGAGCAATGTAACTGATTGGCCCAAAGGGACTATAAAGACGGTTTGTTTCTGGTTGTCAGGATATTTTTACTGTGACAACATTTTTCTTACCAGCTATAATCAACTCAAGCAGCAACAGCCTCTCTGCTTCACAGCTCCAATAGCATGGTGCTCCTGTCTCCTTTCCCATCATGTTGCCATGGCTGTCAATGATTCAGCAGAACTCCAAAATCAGAACTGTCACAGAAACACAAATACAAAATCATATTGTCAAGCTGCCAAAGATTTCACTGCAATGATATTTTCTTGTTAAAGCCAGTCTGGTTTTAAATGTCCTAATCAATGGAACATTTCCTACTTCCCATAGGGAAGGTACAGAAAAACGTTACAAACATTCCTCCTATGCAGATTTTTTTTCATTAGTACAGTCCTCCTGTACTGCCTCAGAGCGAGCTGTACATGTTGTTCAGTCTCCAACAGGTCTTTTATAATCAGCTGATCTTGTAGAGGTACTGTGGGTTAACCCACAGCTAAGTACCACACAGTTGCTCATTCACTCTCCCCCATACCCCAGCCATTTGGAGGAGAGACTAGGAAGAGTAATAGCAAGAAAACTCATGGGTTGAAATAAGGAGAGTTTAATAAGCAAACAGGAAAAATACAGGAAAAAAATAACACCACCGAAGCAAGTTAAGCAAAGGCAATCACTCACAATCTCCAAGCCAGTTTCTGAGCAACAGCTACCTTCCCCTCACACACTTCTTATTGCAGAGCATGATGTTATACAGCATGGGTCATCCTTTCGGTGAGCTTGAATCTGCTGTCCTGTTTGTATGCTCTCCCAACATCTCACATCCCCCCAACATATTCACTGGGGAGGCAGAATTGGAAAAAGACAAAGGCCTCCGTGCTATGCAAACATTGCTCAACAATATCTAAAATGTGTAATCCACACAGTGTTATCACAAATGCAAAATACAGCACCGTACTGGTTGCTGTGAAGAAAATTAACTTCGTCCCAGGCAGACCCAGTACGAAAGGTCACCCAAACAACTATCCCCTCATCCTAATTTTAAGCTAAAGAATAAAGTTAGAAATTCTGCAGCATGAGGACATCAGGACAATCAGTAAGTGCAGTTTTATTTAGTAAGGTTTCCGGTGCACTGGTCAAGAACTTCAGCAAATACTGGATAAAAACATGGAACTTGCTGTATGTATGTTTATTATAGGCATTTATTATCCTGAGGGACTCCCAGGACAAACACAGTGCAGGGGAGAGTGTAATCTCTATACAACAGGGTGACAAAAAATTATTCAACCCTATCTCACTTGAGAATTATCTAGAAGCTTTAGGGCTGCTTTAAACCACGAGAGTAACACAGAGTAGATTTAACGCAGCTGCTAATAATGACTGAAGTCTCCAAAGACTTCGAACTTTTCTGCATTTTGGAAAAAAAAAGCTTTAGGCTCCAAGAAGATATTTTAGCAATACTTGTAAATGACTGTAGTCATACTATGAGGACATTCAGAAGCTTTAGCCATGACACCATAAGTAAATGTAAAGGATGCTACAATTAGTAGTTCTATATGTAGGGCACAACCATTTCAATTTTATAAGTCTGTACACTATAAGCATCTTTAAATCACTTCACCAGTTGACAGGAAGCAGTTTTCCGCTTTTAGTACCAATTCAGTGTTTATACAGGTTGCATTTACAGGGTACTATAGCCACTGAATTCTATGCAAACTGAAGTTTATTTACTGAAGCAAACATCTGAGAGAACTCCAGGGTACAAGTCTTAAGAATGTATAGCTAGGTTCTACAAAAAGATAAAGAAAGAGCTGTCTGTCTGAGGTGAGGATATCTTGGGAAGAATACTGTGGTTTAATTTGTTTATCATTAAAAAAATGGGAGTCAAAAGTAATATCAAGATGAGACTCAATGTTTGGCATCAAGATTCATACAGAGTTATGGCAATTGTGATATTCATCACTGCAGTACCCAACTTTCATACTCCTGAAACAAAACAGAGAGTCTAAACTAAATACAAAATTTTCCTGTACCAAATGGAAAATGTTAAGGCACTAATCCCATAATTAAGTCACTAAGTTAGGTTTCTTATATACCGGCAACTTCAAGAGACAGACTTCTCTGAAACACAGCAAAGAAAACATGAAGAAAACTTCAGCTCTTAATCATTCTGTGAAGGAGTTAGCTCCCTGCACTGAGTGTGTCTGACTCACATTGACTAAGTTAAATCCCACAGTTAGGTGATGCAAACACTCTCACTTGATTGCTTCAGACCAGGATTTACAACCAGACTAGACTAAATTAGCTAATGGGATATCTATAAAAGGTTAAATACTGCTTAAATGCTTCTGGTTAAATAGCTTAAATACTGCTGTTCTTGACTTATGATCCCCAGAACTTTGAGTGCATCCACGTCAGAGGCGGATTCAGTGTTGACACCATCTACTGCAGTTAAGTGCCTAAATGTTTCATCTTGAAAACTGGGCAACGGTTATTTGAGGCAACTGCCTAGCTATTAGAGCACTCACTTGCAACATGGGAGATTTCAGTTTAGAGCAGTTGTCAACATGAGACAAAATTACATGTCTCATCTGTCAGAGAAGTACCCTAATCAGCTGGCTGTTGGCTGTTCTAGGATACTTTTGTTGATGAAGCTATACCACTTGCAAAAAGAATTAAAAAGAATTAAAAGGATTCATGGGCACATGTTTCTCCTACTTAAAAATAACTAGTAAGGAAGATGCATATAATTTAGTTTTTCCCATAACATCAACATCATAAATGATCTAGCTTCATACAAATACTGTGCACAGTGTCTTAAGGGTTGTGTGAATTCTCTTCTTGCTTGCCTGTCACTGTGGACAGCCTTTCACGTGAGCGTTTTGGAAATGATTCCACATGCATGCTCTGGCATTCCTTTGCCTATGGTTGTATCGGCAGAACCAAATCCAACTGCCAGGCTTTGTGATATGTGGATTAACTCACTCCACCATTGCCCTTTTCTGGGGTGTGAATGAATAGTTTTGCCTACTCATGCCAGTCAAAGCCGAGACACAGTCCATTCAGTTGGTAGTGACAACTCTCAGACAACAGGCCTGCACCTGCTCTGATTCTTAATTTAAAGGATGCCTCTGTTTCAGTGCATTTTTTTCATAGCGTTGCCTCAGAGAGCTGTAGCTTCAATGAAGTCATTGTTTCCATCATTAACTGCTTGAATAATTCATTACTTCACAGAAAACATCCCTTTCTGCTTTCTGTTTATTCCATTGTTTGTACATTTCAAAATAAATAAGTCAATGAGTAATACAGTGACTATTTTGAAAAAGACTTTTCCTACCCAAGAGAAAAGTGCTTGGCACAACAAGTAGGGGACCAAGAGAAAAGAAATTTTGCCTTTCTGGTATTGTACATCTCCCTGAAGCATGTGTTTCAAAGTAACTGCTTTGACTACAAATAAATGTAGCAACCAGTAACAGTGAGCTGATTATTTAATGCATAATTATAATCATAATTAGTATATAATTAATTTGTGATTAATAATAATGGTCTAATTTCCTTTTAAAAATAAATACAGGAATCTTCTAAGCTCAGGGAGCTGAAGATACAGATTAGCATCAGGACTAGAACCATCACAAAGATAAAATGGGTCCCTAACTTGCATTAGTAAACAGTAGGGAGGTAATAGAGAATGTAATTCAGTTCAGTATCTGCTTTGTCTGCTTCCTGTGAGTTATGAATCACATACTGTGGGAATTGTTCAGTATCTAACCAAATACGTATGGGATATTTCCTAAATCTGTCCTTAAATTATTCCAAGGTTCGCACATACTAGTCTGAAGTGACCTTTACTTCTTCATGTACTTTGATTCCTTTTTGCTTTAAACATTTTTTGGTAATAGATGTAAAAGATAGGAACTCACATAGCTCAGCAATGCACCTGGCATTAGAGATAATAATTGGCAAGATTAAGCTGCTGTTAAGGCATAAGATAAAATAATAACTTTTACTTTATATGGTAGTAAAATACACTGACAGACTTTAATTATTTTCAATATGGAGCAGCTCTGGAACTTAATCTTTATAGTGCAGCTCCCTAAATCAGTCTAGAAGCCTGTAAGCAACAGTTTGTGTAGGTTGAAAAGATACAAAAGTTTCTTTTACTTGCCATTCCAGAACAGTAAAAATGTGAAGAAGTGAGAAAAAATAAAGTATGATTTCTGTGAATAAATCTAATGAAGAATATGTAACATAGATCTCTGAGGTCCCTTCCAGCCTAGGACATTCTATGATTCTATGACAGTAATGTATGCCACATAGTAGCACACAAATGGAAATGCCAAGGGAATAACGATGACTGCATAAAAGTTGAACCAGTGGGCCAAACTCCATTTAGCATGGCTGTACGCAAGGAGAGGACCCAAAGTGCAGAAAGGCTACCTATAAACCTCCAAGAGGCTAATCTGCTGTTCTGAGGCTAAAAACACCGAGCCTAAAATACAAGAAACACAGAATAAAATTCTGAATCTTGCTGAAGTCGGTAGGATATTCACAGTTGATTTCAGAGGTCCCAGGATTTCATCCAATGTGTTTGCAAGTACATATGTGCACAAATAAATGTAAATATATTCATATAAGAGAACATGTAGAAAGCTCTATGCAAGGTAATAAAGAGGATATTGTTAATACTAATATATTAGTAGTCCTTGGGCAATGAAAACTAAAATTAACTATGGGAATGAGTTGAGAGAATTGGGGTCCAACACATTTTTGGAAAATTCATTTTAATGGAGTTCTCGTATTACTAATGCAAGTAAAAGTGCCAAACAGAGTTTTTAATAGAGTTTCTGCATAAATTACACTTGTTTGATATTCATAAAAATCTCTTTCTCTCCATATATAAGCAAGAATGTCGCCTTTATAGATCCCTGGAGCATAAAACTACAGAAAGTGGGGGCAAAATGAGCCAAGAATTGGTGAAAAATGCTTTCAAAAAGAGATTTGGCTTTAAGGCACTGGAAACTGCCGGACCACTAATTGCAAATAGTGTGGAATTTTTCATTTTATGGTTTACAAATGTTTTTGGAAGGAACATCAAACTTTACACCCTTTCCTGTTTTTCCAAGTCACATTTTCAGAGTGACCAAACAAAATCAGACTGAAGGGGATGGATTATCTAACCTGCTGTTCCCACTTGGCACAACCCAATACATTACAGTAAATTATAATTTTATTTGGAGTTTGGAAAAACTACATTATTCATGCACAACAGAGGAAATAATAGCTGTATTAAGATCATTTTGAATAAACTTCTATAGCACTATTGACAAGACAAAAAACTCAAAAAGGAGAAAAAGGACTTAAATTTTTATAGAAGCTGGGAAGTATGTGCATTATCTTAATATATGTGAAAGTATGCAATCGTTTAAAACATTCTCAGCCTAGACTGTTAAAAACTTCCAATGATTTTAAAAAATATTACTTTCTAAAACTTTGAGACTTTTTTTGCCTGTTTGTAGTCTATTGCAGAACACATAATTGTTCTTGAAAAAATGAATTTTTACTGCCATGTCTTGAGTTTTACATACTTCAGGACACAGGCTATTTCATTTTGCAAGTCTGTCTATGCTTTGTATAATGGACTCTCATACCTGGGCCCCTGAGATCTATGGCAATTCAGATTAAAGATTAGTCACAATAATACCTAACATACTAACACAGGGATGCTAGCAATGCTGTAAGATCTGTGGTTACAGTTATAATTATGGTAACTTTTTCAGATGAACTACAAATTCTAAAATAATCCTAACTGACAGTCCCTTTCTACTACTGCTCTTAAAAGGCTACTATAGTGAGACATACAATCACTGATGCTGCGTGTTTGTGTCCTGGCAAAACGTAATTTCATTTTGCCAAACTGTGGAAGTACTACATTAAAAATGAAGTACCATATACATAAGAGATATACGCCACTAGAATGGGAAAAGAAAGAATTTGTGGGTTTAGCTCTTTACTGGACTTTAAGAGATTCAGCCCTTTCTTTTATAGTGACTTGCTTGGGAAAGCTGGGGAGAGTTTCCTGAGCATTTCATGAGACTCCATCTCCATCCCTTGTCTCGTTTTGGTGCCTCTACTCAAATATGAAATTTTTTTTCATGCAAGGACTGTCTGATACAGTCTTTGGACCATGCTTGGGCACTTTGGTGCTACTGCTTAAACAAATTCCCAGGCCCTGCAGCAAAACAGAACCTGACAAGTAGCAGCACTTCTATCACGACACATAAACAGCATATAATACAAGGAATACAGCATCTCATACAAGGAATAAGCTTTTAAAGGTATGTAGCAAAAGGAAACATAACCCAGTATCATTTTTCAATTACCAGCAATTTGTAACTGGTGCAGGGCCTTGGAACATGCTCAGTCTTAACCTGGGCTAGTTTAAGGTGTGGTAAAAATTGCTTTCCAGCAACCAGCAAATATCAGGCAGCCTGTTTGTCCCTGAGCTTGGACAAAACCAACTTTGGATATCGTTGCATAGCAAAAAGTGCTGCTTTCTGTTCCAGATAATTATTGGGACCAGAGGAAAGTGTAACTTTAAACAAAAGCTAGTAGATGAGCACAGTCAAACTTCAGCTGGGAGCAAACAGAGGAAAAAATCCCCAAACCAACCAAAAGCGCAAACTAAAACAAAACAGGAAGCAGACTGTTAAGATCATACATAAAGGGAACCCTGTGCAGACCCAAGGCTGACAAGGAAGATGTCAGCCGGGGGCTGTTGGTACCAGCTGAGAGAAAGCCAGAACAGGCTTTGGCAGGAGCAACCTCCAAACCCCAGTCTTGCCCCACATCACCAGCCAGGCCACTGTACCACTGCCCCAGGCCCCACTCTGTCGCTGCCACTGCTGAACACGAGCGTTACCAGGCAGCATTTGTTTCATAAATTGTACTAGTGACCTAAGAGCCACCGACTCCACA
>NW_009735568.1:0-3620 GCF_000703405.1 Apaloderma vittatum | reverse complement strand
GAGCCCAGGAGGAGCAGCAGGAACATGCCAGGAGCGCAGAGGTGCCCTGCTCTCCTTATTCTCCAAGCACTGGGATCCTCCTCTGGCACACACTCCCTTCATTCATGTTCTTTGACACAGAAGAGACACCCATATAAATTGCAGACCAACCCCAGCCATGGCTGCTTCCTACATGGAGATTTTTTTCGTCCTGCACAATGTTCTGGTCCCAAACATAAGTGTCAAAACTGAAACAAAAGCTGTTTTCCTTTTTCTTCTTCTGCACAAATTCTTATTCTAAAGTTCTTGCTGCTTATTTTCTACTTCATTTCTGCATGAATAAAGGATATGCCGTACATGTTCTCTGGAGTATTTTAGAGAAAGTGAGCTTGATAATATTTAATGCAGTAGATTTCTAGGAGTGCCTCATTAGAAAGAGCAATACTAATTTTCTATTAAAAATTAATTTACTTCTGTTTGACTTAAAACTCAGGGTAAATACAGTCTCAGATTTTTCTCTTGAGGCACAACAGAAGTTAAGTCATCACCGAAGAAATTTGCTGTGATTTAACTTACGCCCTTCCCCTTACGATAGCCTACACTTAATTGTGTTTAAATGATCAGGTAGTTTTTAAATAATCAGCACAATCTCTTTTTTCCTCTCTTAAAACTGAAAGCTCATTTCCAGCCTCATTTTAGAATGCCCAAGATGAAAACAAAACATGAAGAAATTTGAGAGGATCATTATAATTGCAAAAAACAGCAGACTTGCTTTGTTTTGTTGTTTATTTATTAGATAGTGACAAAAGACAAGAGTAACAGGGAGAGGAAGCATTTCTTTGTTAGGATGTAATGATTCTCAATTTTCTAGCCATGGAAGTCTGATGTCATTTCAGCCAAGGTAGCTCAACCCTCTAAACTTCCAGCAGCTGCTCTTCAAAGCCACCGGACTTCCATAGGTCCAATGCAGTGAACTTGTGTCAGCCTCTCTCATGTCTTTGAAAGATCACAGAACACAAGTCATAAGTCAAGAAAATGAGTTCCATCATTGGTTTCATTCAGTGAAGAAGAAAAAAGTGAATTTGCATTACTGAATTCCTTTTGCAGTGTGTGGTGTAGCATGGGATCCTTTAAGTGATTATAATAAAGACAGAAGAAAAAATGAATCATAGCTGTATAAAAAGTTTTGCCATGTACTTTACATGGGCACCTCCATCTCTTACCTTACTTAGTCAGTAATGTTTACCAGTATCAAAAGTTATATAAGCTTTTAAAATTGAAACACTCATTTACATCTCCTTCTTTTACAAATTGAAAACTATACATCATCTTATAGTGTTAAATCCCATTCAACTTCATAAACTGTTTTAGTCATTCTATATAGAGCTAGGTGAGGTATACATTTTGATATTTGTATTGACTTCTGAAGAAGTACTTCATTCTCTGCCAGTTACTGCTATCTCATTGTTGTCGTAAATGTGTAAAGCCTGTGTTTCCAAAGTACACCAAGTCATCACCTTCGCAAGCTGAGGCAATAAACTGCAACTGCCTCCTGTAACAGGTTGCATGTGATATATAAAAGCATTAACTAAACACACAACTACAGCAGTCTGAGCTCACAAAAGGCCTCAACTCATGCAAACCTTTGTCTTTGGATTTCATTAAACTACTCTTCGTTTTGTTTCAGTTTTCATGAGTTTTTATATACATTCAGATGACTTCTCCGTATTGAACTTCCCACTAAATTCAGAAACTGAAATTTCTAATTGCATTCATGTAGAATTGGTTAATGTTTAGTAGATGCTGATCTCAAAATCAGAGGTAACAATAGTATTATTCTCAATGCTGTATTCTTGCCAATCCACTTTTAAATATCCTGACTCCATTCCGAAGAATACCCTCTATGTACTTGCAAACAACTTCAACAGCATCTTGCATGGGGAAACCCGTTAACTTTCCACTGTGGTTCCATGACATGAGACCCAATTTAAGCACCCCACAGGGCTCTCCCCACAGACCAAACTCCCAATTTCAGCCCCATGGGCTGTGAGCCCCCGTCCAGCTTCCAACTCCTCTGTGTTCAGCCTGCACTGTTGCTGCATAAACCCTTTCTTTCTCTCCTTGTAAGCTCCAAGTTAAGCTGTAGCAAGTTAAGAGGCCTAAAGGGCAAACCCTCTCATTTACTCACACCAGCAAAGACAATGACATAGGCAAGGACAGAGACAAACATGATTTTCCAGAGGAGCTCTGTGCAGCCCATATCTGGGGATCAAACCCTAGCCGCAAACTGGAAAAAAGGGCCTTAGACCTGTCCCGCTCAGACAGCACAGAGGCCAAAGCACTTGACGCACCATGGGTCTTCATAGCTCCCTTTATATCCTAGTCTTAATCTGATCTGTAGCCAAACATTATTAGTAGCCTATAAAGTTCTCTTGACTGAGGCATTTCACTGGCTGAGGATCTTGTCTATCAACTAAAAGGCCTTACCTTTCCTGTGTGTAAGTGACCACATAGCTGGGCAGCTCAACCTCCAAACCAGAGCTTCTAGTTTCAACTCTTTCCTTTCAGCAGTTGAAGCCTTTATCCAGGCAGTGTGTGGGTGTGCATCTGCCAGACACCCTCACAGAATCATACAACGGCCTAGGCTGGAAGGGACCTTAGACATCATTTAATCCAACCTCCCTCTCATGGGCAGGGACGCCTCTCAACTAGATCAGGCAACACATGGGGACCGGGGACCAAATGGGAATCGAACCTGTGACCTTGGTGTTATCAGCACCACGCTCTAACTGACTGAGCTAACCGGCCTTCCTCATCTTTTTTTCCCCAGTGTCGCTCTCACTCCCTACCCCTTAGCCTCTTCACTTTACAAAAACTTGCTCAACTCACCAGGAAGTTCTGGAGATTATTTTTTGACTTCCCCTGTAGACAATGTGTACATGATTTTCTCTTGAACCTGGGCTTCAGAGCTGTAAATTAAGTAAAATGCCACAGCTTTATTAAATTTAGTAAAATTCAATCCCACAAGGACTTTTTTTTCCACTAAAAATCCTGCTCCATGCCCCTCTGTTCATCCCTCCTGCACCTTAATGCCTAGAGCCAGAACAACCACACAGAAACAGCTTGTTCAGCACGGCCACCTTAAAGCTTCATCCTTTGTGCATTCCGCAACACCACTGCTAACCTATTCCCTAACAGCACCTCAGATTGCACCCTCAGAAACGCTCACTTTATCCTAAGTAACCCCAACACTACTCTCACCACTGACAAAGCTCTCGCTTGGTGCTTGCTTGGTCCCCTCAGTTACCTCAAACGCGGTAATGTGGAACGTAAGCTTTGTCCCCTCTAAGTTACCTCAGCTTTTCCCCCTAAACATCACCTCTCCCCTCTAAGTTACCTCAGCTTTTCCCTCAGAAACGCTCATTTTTGTCACTTCCAGCTTACCTCAGCTTTTCCCCTCAGAACATCACCTCTCTTCCCTTTAAATTACCTCAGCTTCTCCCTTCCCCCACACTCCCCTGAAAACCGGTGCTTTCCCCTGAGGTAACCGACTAGTCCCCGCCCTGTACTTCCTTGCCTCTGCCCCAGGGCGACTCCGCGGCCCGTTGCCCAGCTCCGCACCCCGCACCCGAGCGCTCGCC
>NW_009735567.1:0-307 GCF_000703405.1 Apaloderma vittatum | reverse complement strand
CCCAGCATGGCTTCACTAGGTGTAAGTCGTGCCTGACTAATTTAGTGGCCTTCTACAACAGAGCTACAGCACTGGCTGACATGAGAAAAGCAACCGATGTCATTTTTCTGGACTTGTGCAAGGTGTCCCACATGACATCCTTGTTTCTAAAATGGAGATACATGGATTTGACAGATGGACCATTCGGTGGATAAAGAACTGGCTGGATGGTCGCACTCAAAGAGTTGTGGTCAATAGCACAATGTCTGTTCTGGGTTCAGTGCTGTTCAAGATCTGTGTCAGTGACACGGATGACGGCATTGAGTGC
>NW_009735566.1:0-4741 GCF_000703405.1 Apaloderma vittatum | reverse complement strand
CCCTTTTCCCTTCCCCTTCCCCTTCCCCTCTTCCTCACATCTTACCTAATTTTGATACCATCTGTTTCTTCCGTGACATCTTGTTATCCTTATATTTGCACAATGACACCTTCCTGAGCTTTAGCCTCTCTTCTCTTGTACATTGTCTTTTTCCTTTTGCAGGCTTCAGAAGTTGATGCATTCTTTGATTTTCTGCAGACATTTTCTTATCTATCTCATCTGTTCACACAATGTCAGTTGATCCTCTGTGCCAAGGTGCCTTGCAAAAGCCCTTTTTTTTGGCCTGATTTCCCTTTACCCAGCCCAAATGTCAAATGTTGTCTATGTCCTTTCCTTCTGAATGTCTCATTCTCAACACAAATTTAACATATTGGTTTTCTGCTCTTCTTTATAAAAGTTTCCAGTGAAATTAGCCCTGTCAACCAATGAGAAGAGCAAATTTTGTCCTAAGACTTTCTTATAAGAAAAAGGAAAAAAAAACATGCCTAAGAAGTTCAGCAGTCTTTAAGAAGTGCTGTGACAGTCAGCAACTTTCATACGCCTTCTTTAGTTTGGTTTGGTGGGTTTTTTAAAGTTAATTTACTGTCCTTCTCTCTCACTCTCACTCCCCTTTAATTGTAATGTTCTTAGAGGCCTCAACTTTTCAACATCAATAATTTACTTTTAGCAATATATGTTTCCCCTACTTAAAAATTTTATGATAGAAATATAGTCTGCTTTACATCTGCTTAATAATAACTATAATCACTTACTGTTGTGAAAAGCAACTCAACAGCTTTTCTTCCCAACTTGGCCTCTTTAATCAAATTGATTGTCTTTCCAATATACAGGAAAAAAAAATTATAAACACAATAATTCCTTCAGGGACTGTTTATTAACCAATTTTATGAGAGATTTATTCATGCAACCTAATTTACAATGAGCTACATAAATTCTGGTAAACTGGTTAAGAGTTCTATTGCCCTGTTGGGGAAAAACTCGTTCAACTCAAAATACTAAACTCCAAATCTGGACTCCCAATATCACCAGATCAGTACTTTTTCATTTCTGCGTATGAACTTTCCATAATACACTTGGACACATGTTGTAAAGTAGTAAGATTATAAGAATCCGGGTAGGGAAATAAAAAATTAAATTAGCCTGCAACTACTTTTAGATCTCTTATCTCTATGCAACTATGTAATCATTTGGGTTATATAGATGTAGAGTTCTACAGTTAGAATCACTGCTAAAATTCCCCTGTTGAATTTGACTCATTACAAAAAACTTCCTTTAGCCTTCATTGTTGTGGTTTTTTTTTAATTTGAGAAAATGTTTAGACTTTTGTTTGAAAACAATTATCTTAGGACAGATTTTCTCAATTTTATTCTAGCATTATTACAAATATGTGTGCAATATATAGTAACGACAGAATCACACAATAGTTTAGGTGGGAAGACATATCTGGAGATTGTTTACTCCAGTGTCCGTTACTTAGAGCAAGGTCAGCTAGAACAGGTTGCCCAGGATCATGTCCAGATGTGTGCTGAATATCATGAAGGATGGAGACAACACAATTTCTCTGGGCAGCCTGTTGCAGTGTATGACTGTTCATAAAGTAAAAAAGCTTTCTCTGATATTTAAACAGAATTTTGTGTATTAGATTTTTGTGCCCGTTGCTTATTGACCTTTCACCAGGCACTACCGAGAAAATTCTGGCTTTGTCTTCTTTACTTCCCCCATCACATATTTATACAGATTGAGGAGATCCTTCCCTGAAGGTTCTCTGTTCCAGGCTGAACAGCCCCAGTTCTCTCAGACTTTCCTTCTATGTCAGATGCTTCAAACACATCATAACCTTTGTGGCCCTTTACTGGATTTGCTCTAGTAAGTCTGTGTTTCTCCTGCACCGAGAAGCCCAGACCTGGACCCAACACTGCAGACGAGTCTCATCAGTGTAGTAGGAGGAAGGATCATCTCCTTCAGTCTGCTGACAGCATTATCCCCAATGCAGACTTCAATGCCATTGCCTTTCTTTACTCCAAGGACCTAACCCTAACCTGGTGTTGACCAGGACCTTTGGGTCCTTGCCTTAAAATCTACTTGCCGACTGGTTGGCTCCCAGACTATCCTAGAGCAAGGGTTTATTCCTTCCAGAGGGCTTTGCACTTCCTTTGTTGAACTCAAGGTTCCAGCTGGCTTATTTGTCCAGCCTGCCAAGGTCCCTCTGAACCTTCTTGCAGCACAAACATCTGATGTAACAACTTTTCACTCCCAAGTTGTATCATCTGCAAGCTTGCCAAGAGTGGTCTCTTCCCCATTTTCTAGGTCATTAACAAAGAAGTTAGACAATATTTGCCATTACAGTCATAACTGAGTCATTATTGAGTGACATCCAGCTGGCCTTCATGCTGTGGATCGCAACTCTCTGAGCCCAGCTGTTCAGCCTGTTGTTCAGCCCACCTCTCCACTTTCTCACTTGGTTGTTGGTCATCATCTTCTCTTGAAGATCTTCTTGCCACACTGGCCTGCCTGTTGGAAAAGATGCTATTACCCTAGTATCATGTGAATTAAAAGCTGGACTACACCCTTTTCCACCACGCATTAAACTAAGCTGCAGTGTCACGGTTTAACTGGCTAGCTTTTTCTGGATTTTATTAATCCTTAGGTCTATACCAATTTCTAAGAAAACAGACTTGTTTTGATTATGCAATTTTTTTTTTGGAGGGAGGAGTCATTCTTTTTGGTGTGCCAGAAATACTATGTACCAAACATTTTACATTCCAGATTTTTATGTAAAAAATGTTGGGGGCAGGGATGGTGTCTTTTGAGGAATTCGGCAATGTGCGCTTCAATTTATTCTGCTTATTTAATGTCCCAGCTGCTTTGTGATTGCTCAAGCTACAGGGCACAACTTTCCATTTTACAGCTCCTTACACCTGTCAGGAGGCAGAATATTGAGAGGGGGATGTACAGTCACCTAGAATTACAGTATTCAAGGCAGATAAAACTGTTTCAGGATGCATGGGGCAATGTTAAGTTCTGTCAGTGGAGAAGGTGGGATAGAAGCATACTTTTACCCCAAATTTCCCACTGGCCAAAAAAAGAGCATATTGGAGAAGCCTTTATTCTGCAGTGACTCAGTTACATCTTCTCTGGGATGATTTTGCCACTGACTGATCATCAAAGTAAGAAGGGTCTGCATCTCTTTTCTCAATAAAGGGAAACTGCTTTCCTCCCAGTCAGTGCATGTGAGTGTAAACACCGAGGTGACAAAAAGAGAGCTACCTTTCTACTCGCCTTTCTACTCCCCATTCCTACAGTCACATGTGAGCATATAGATGCCCTTCCACTCCTCTTTCCACCTACAAATAAGTTCTGTTGGAGCCTTGAATCTTTAGAGACATGTCAGTCTTTATGGCCATAGCTTTAGCTTTTTACTGGGTGTTAAGCATGTGTGACGGTTCTACGCTAGCAATTCTCAGAAAGGCACAAGGTATGTTCTGGATGTGAGTGGGAAGGGTCCGCTGTGGTATATGTGGAGCGAAAATGAGAAAAAGAAGTGCAAACTCTGATTCGTGATCAAATGCAGAGAAGATGATTGTATTCTGGAGTATCCTGGGTGAGAGAATACATTCATTAGCAGCCAAACAGTTATTGGTTCCTAGATAATCTCATGCATTCACTTAGAAACCATGTTACCAGGCTGGGGTAGGGGAGAGGGGTTGATTTTTTGAGTTTGGTTTTTCTTCTTCTTTTTTGTTTTTTTTCTACTTGTCTGACTAGGTTGATAGCAGACCTGCTGGAAAATACCTTCAGATTTTCCTTTTGGGGTTCGCTAGCTCAACCACGCAAGACTGACAGCAGAAAGCACAGAAGAAATAGGGAATATGTTTAGTATATGTATTGCCGATTAGAAGATCTCTTCAGAGTTTTGTGTGTGCAGGTGGTTTTCTGAGGTTTTTTTTAGGGATACACAAGGGCTTTTTGAGGAGGTAGAGGGTATGGATACTTTTGTACATAAATGTCTTATTCCTATAGAAAAAGTCTGAAAAGGAAGAAATGTCTTTAAAGACTTTCACAGGCCTAGACACAACCTGGTGTCTGACATTTTATTAATTAAGACACCAAGAGGACTAGAGTGTATATTGCATATGTATTTTGTGTTCAGAAACACAAATAAAGTTACTTGGACCATTTGCAGAACTCGTTTGTAATTGCTGTTACATTGAATGTAGTTCATGCTGCAGCTCGTCAGAACAACTCTGAGGTCCTATAAAAACTCAACAAATAAGGACTAGTATAGGTGAGTTTTGCCTAGCTGTAGCAAAGACAGTTTTACAGCTGCCAACCATCCATCTTATTATTTACAATTACAGTTGTTTTGGTTTGTGACTGGTCATTTTCATAGTCTGAAAATCTCATTCCTTCAGAGATAATCAGATGTACTTTCAGAGTGTTTCAATGACCACATGAAACATATGCACAGACATTATAGATTTTTGAACTTATATATGTCTTAGCTCTTTATTTTTAAAGCTATTTTTCCTCCCTGTTTCCACAGTATCATAGAATGGCTTGGGTTGGAAGGGACCTTAGAGATCATCTAGTTTCATTTCCTACTACACCAGATTACTCAAAGCCCTGTCCAAACTGACCTTGAACATTTCCAGGGATGAAACATCCAAAACTTCTCTGGGCAACCCATTCTAGTGTAAAGAATTTCTTCCCAATATCTACTCTAAATCTACCCTCTTTCAGT
>NW_009735565.1:0-206 GCF_000703405.1 Apaloderma vittatum | reverse complement strand
GGGCTTCACCACAGGGAGTGGTAAATCTCTGCTCCAGCACCTGGAGCACATCTCCCTCCCCATGTTCTCCACTGACCTTGGTGTCTTCACATACTCTCACTCCTCTGTCTCTCTGCCACTTGTTGTGTGGCGCAGTCCTTTTTCCCCCTTTTCTTAAGTATGTTTCACAGAGGCCTTCCTATCCTATCATTTTACTGATAGGCTCA
>NW_009735564.1:0-33864 GCF_000703405.1 Apaloderma vittatum | reverse complement strand
ATAATGTAATATATAAAAATATAGAATATAGCATAGTATATAATAATATATATAATATATATAATATAGATAATAATAGATAATAAGATAATATACTAATATTTATGTGTGGATATGTGAATGTGGCCATACATACCAAAGTTTTTCCATTGTAGGCAATGATGATACCCTTCTAATGGGGGCATATTTTACTGCTTTCTGAGTGGACGTGTTCTGGTTCATTTCGCAGATGCCATCCATTGCTTCTGAACATGTGTGTGGAAGACAGCATTTTAAATCTCCTACTGTAATCAGCTCCTGGGAGCCCAGGATGTGAATTTATGAGAGGTACAGGTATTGTACACTGAAACAATACTGACACAGGACTCTGAAATTCTACCTGTATCTTGTCTGTGCCAATACAGCTGTTAGAAACACAAATGTGTGTGGTAAACTGAACGAGGTTCTTAGACAAAATCTGGCACTACATTAAATAAAGCATAGGGAAAGTCCAGTCTGTGAGTACTTTATTGATCAGGGTTTAGAACTCACCAGAAATTAGGAACTATAATCCTGCATGTATTTCCTGCAATTTTTAATTGCAAACATTGAAGCTAATGGGTACAGCACAATACTACCAGAAGGGATATTTGCTATGAAATTTGCAGAAGTACACATTTGTTTGTTCAGATATCCCCAAATAATACAGATGAAACTGCTTGGCAACACCAAGACAAGTCAAACACTTTCCTCAGCTGACAAGGTTCTCTTCTAAGAAATCTTTCTTTGTTTGCAAATAGACAATATTAATGAGAAGGAAAGGAAGGGAGTTAATGCACAAAACCTGCATTAAAGTTACATTAACTGGTTCATTGTACATTCTGATTTATTTTAGATACATGAAAGAAAGGAAATTCATTGTCAAACCTGAGTGTCTCAGCTGACACTCTTTAACTCACATCAGACTGAAGATTTGCAGATATGTAACTTCAGGCCCTTCCCTCAATGTCTTACGGTGCTCAGGCCAAAACAAGCAACTGAGCACCACCTTCACTGATCTGAAGGGAGTTCTGACAACCTTCCTGTAGCTCCATGTGTGATGTCTGGTGTAAATGACTCAAGAAGCTAACTCGTGTATTTGCAGAAACTTTGCACCACAGTTACATATGATGTGTTTGTTTTTTTTTACCTTCAACTTTAAGAAACAGTGGGTGCCAGTTGAAGAACAGCGAAAGACATAAACCTCTGTGACCTCAACACCAACAGAAGGACTTGGCAGAGCACCCTGCTGCCAGCACCCCTCATCCTGAGAAGCTGCAGAGAGAACTGATGAGCATACAGTGAGCACAGACTGGCTCTATAAATGTGTCAGGACAAGAAAATTGGGGTGAAAGATGGTACAACAACCGTGCTGAATGAAGATCTCAGTCTAAATACAGAAGAGATTTTACTACAGGTTAGGGACTATTCCTTCATTGAAAAAAATCAATTCTTTATTTTTCAAGGCTCTGTTCCAGCTGATGGAAGTAATGAACTTGGAGCCTTCATAAGCACCATAAATACCACATCGAAGAGCACTCGGGTGTCAAAACAGTGTGCAGAGCTGGTCTTAGAGACCCGCTGAACATCTTAGAGCTAAATCAGCTGTGGAGGAGCTTTGTGTAATGTTGCATGTAGGATACCTTAGTTATATTCTCAGTTTAGGGATTAAATCTGAGGTTGCAGTTCATGTAATCAGGAGTTTCAACTTGGCATTGTTGTGGTTTGACCCTGACTGGCAGCCAGGTGCCCACACAGCCACTCTCTCACCTCTCCTTTCTCCACTAGTCAGGAGGAGAAAATATATCAAAGGGCTCAAGGTTTGAGATCAGGACAGGGAGATCACTTTCTTTTACCGTCCCGGGCAAAACAGACTGGATTTTTAGGAAATTATTTAGTTTTATTAAAAGAACAAATCAGAGAGGAGTAGTGAGAAATAAAAAAACAGATCTTAAAAGAATAAACATCTTCTCCTCAACCTTCTCTTCTTCCCGGGCTCAACATCAATCGCAGTTTCTCCGCCTCCTCCCCCCGAGTGGAGCAGGGGGACAGGGAAGGGGGTTACGGCCAGTTCATCCGATGTTGATTCCACTGTTGTTTCTTTACTCTGGAGGAGGACTCTTCACACTTCCCCAAAGCCATTGTGGGGTCCCTCTCACGGGAGACCACCTTCACACTCTCTTCTCCGATGTGAGTCATCTCCTGAGGGGCAATTCATCACAAACTGCTCAACAAGAGACAACCCACGAGGGGCAACCCACCCTTCATGAGTCTGAGGTGCAGTTCTTCAAGGGATCATCTGCTTCAGCATGAGTTCCCCCCAGCATCACTAAAGTCCCACCAGCCAACCTGCAGCGTGGGCATTCCTCTTTTCCACAGGCTACAGATTCTGGCAGCAACTTGTTCCAGCATGGGCTTCCCATGGGCTACAGGCCCCTTCAGGCATCCATTCACTCCAGCGTGGGGTCCTCTACTCCATGGTGGACATCTACAACCTGTCACTTCCATGGGCTGCAGGGCGGACAGCCTACTTCACCTTGGTCATCACCATGACCCGCGGGACTTTCTGCTCTGGCGCCTGGAGCACATCCCCCTCTCCCATCCTTCTCCACTGACCTTGATACCTTCACATATTCTCACTCCTCTGTCTCTCTGGCACTTGTTGTGTGGCGCAGTTCTTTTTTAACCATTTCTTAAATACATTTTCATAGAGGTGTTCCTGTCCTACCCGTACTGATAGGCTCAGCCTTGGCCGGCGGCAGGTCTGTCTTTGGAGTCAGCAGGCATTGGCTCTATCAGACCTGGGGAAGCTTCCAGCAGCTTCTTGCAGAAGCCACCCTACAGCCCCATCACCACCGAAATCTGGCCAGGCAAACCCAATACAGGTATGCAAAGGGAATTGATCTAGATGCTTCAGAGACTTCAGAGTCTAGGAGTCTCTTTTCTGGCAAAAGAACATTAAGCCTAGCTCAGGAATGACAATTGTGCCTTGTGGAAATATTATCAACAGTCTTTGGAAGATATACTCTCAGAAGTTCTGGCTTTCAGTCCAATACTACTTTCCTTTGGTCGCAGATTGTCTAAGATACAGGGAAGTTTTCCTCTCACATTTTGCCTTATCTACCTTGTGCACAGGAGGAGGCGTGACATTTGACTATCCGTGAAGTTAAGGACTTGCATGCTAGGAGATAAAATGCAAAATGTAGCTCACTGTCTTGAGGTGCAACTGTCATTTCCTGGATCTTCGACCCCTTTACAACATTCACAATCAATCAGGCCAACATTTTGCATGGGGTGGTGCATGTTGTACAGCAGCAAAGGCCATGCTTAGGCCACTGAGGAGGTTTTACAGGGGCTGACTATTGCCCTACATCACTGGTTTCTGTAAAACAGAGCCAGGAAAATTCCTTGTGGGGTCCCATATTTCTCATCAGATGCTTGTCAATGAGTATCAGTTCTTACTTTCTTGCAGAAAGGTGAAGTGCTGGAAACACCAATAATCCCAGTCAGAATGCTGATAGGAAGTGATCCCCAGGAAACAGCTCTTGCAGACCTCACACAGAGACCTTTTGCAGCAGCACCTCTTAATTGTCAGCATCTAGATGGACAGATGGGCACAATCTGGTGCCCAGGCAGTATGGGACCTGTAAATCAGCTTCTAGAATGACACCACTCTCAGATTAAGGGAGACTTCAGAGCTTTGATCTTGGCGGTATGCAAACTAGAGTAGTTTTATTTCATTTCTTCCAAATCATCTTTTTTAAACTCATGCCAACTGTTTAGGAAATTGAAAATTAAAAGGTTTTTGTTTTTTTTAGTTTACCACGTGTTTGCTTGAGTTAGCATCGCTTTTACACAGCTGATTAAAATCAAGCTATTTCTCCTACCAACAAATGTGGCAAATCTAAAAGCAGATTAAGACACCTTAAAAGTGCTGTGGTGTTCTAAATGCATGTAGTAAGTGAAGGACATAGTCCTCTCATTTTGTCTGCCTCTGACATGTGTTTCCAATGCCTTTCTTGCATCATAGTTTGCAATCAACTTGCAAATTGTTGGGAAGTATGACAGACCAGCCTGCTGACCGAGTTACTAAACCAAAAACACATTAGAAACATAGAATCATCTTTAGTTTTCCTCTAAATGTGCTGTCCTGGGTAAAAATTGGCCAGTGTTACACAGGTGGAGCACAGTTGTCCTTGTGGTCTAAGGATTTTTGAAGTAGCTTAAACCAAGGACCACGAAACCATCTTGGCCATACATAAGGAGAAGCTTCAGAGCTGCCCAGGTCCCAGAATTTTGCTCAGACCTTTGAGCTACAATGTCATTTCCAAGTTTCATGATTTAATGGCAGGAACAGTTTTTTGAAGATCATCTATGTTGGTCTTCAAAGATATCGAAGATTTTTCTTATGGTGCAATATTTCTCTGAACTAGCATAAAATTTAGCAGAGGGCTAGAATACACCTCTTTCAAAAACATACAGATATTGACATTTATTTGTCCAGAAGACAACAGCAAGAACTATGCTTTTATATTCACACAGGTCAACTGCTTAATTTATAATTCTTAAAACTCATGCACAGTACTCAGCAGACTGCAGTGCTTCTTTTTTCCCCAAAGTTTGGTGCATGAATGCAAAAGCTGCTAGGAGGTAGTTCCAAGAATGAAAAAAGAGAGTCCTGGAAGTGAACCAGTACCACTCCCATATCAGGTGTACAGGGCCTGTGCATAAGGCCATCTCTGACAGACCTGGGCCATTCTCTGTTAGCTTTGGTTCTATTCACAGGAAACAGCAACACATTTTCAGTGTAGTCCATAAGTGGCTGCTTCCACACAAATTAATATAACTTCCATTTCACATTGCATGACAATTGTTATAATAGACCCTGAACATCTTATTTTTTCAGACCTGACATTGAAGTTTCTATCAGGTGGTAATTGTCCAGTGAGTTTTCTTCAGAGGGGATCCCTCCCAGCTCCAAAGTAGGAGTGATAATTGGGAATGCTGAGGTCAGCCCAAAGTACTGAGCTCCTCAAGCTTTGGGACCAACACTTTATAGAAACATAAGGAATCTCTACTGTGTGCTTTTCCTCCTCTTTGCATTTAGGTATAACTTGACTTCCACCAAAAACTCAGTACGATTTAGAAGTTATTTTTTGGAGGGATTGTTTCTGAATCTTTCCTGGACTTTGCTGAAACATGGTGCAGAAATATTGGAACAAAGTCCTACACAACAGTCATGAAGATGTGAAGGAAGAGAAGAAAAAGGCTTTGGGCTGCTTTCTAGATGTTCCCATGTGGTCCAGAATTTGATAGTTCTGATGTGACACTGCACATGTAAGCAAGCAGTACTACAACCAACATCTTTTACATGCACATCAAATGTGTATACACATATATATGGACATACACATCATACGTGTATGTCCATATATATATGCATACACACCATATGTGTATGTTATACATTTATATTTGCATTATTTTTAAACAATACTATTTAAGATATAGCAATCTGAACTTTCTGGTTTTTTACTAGTTGCATGCTGTCAAATCAAAGAACAAGAGAACCCCAACCCTCTCTACGTTTTAAACATAGAGGAAAAAGTGTTAGTAAAAACAATTAAGAAATCAGCATTTTGTCAGAGCTGTTTGCTAACAAGCTAGATTTTTTTTCCTGTAATTCAAGTAACTATTGTTTTTCAAATTACGGGATTTTCTCTTGGACAAATACCCTCATATTTTATATTTATTCTCGCATTATTGAAAACAAGACATTTCTGTGATTTCACTGCTAAATTACAGATACCCTAGTAGAGAAGTTTGAGGTTGTATTTCTCTAAGCATGAAGATAGCTTTTAGAGAGCCATTTCAAAGTTTTCTTGGCAAGGAATGGAATTTTCTACCTTGTGCTCTTTATTTCAGAGTTGATGGAATATATGTTCCCTGACAACTTAGATGTTTTGGAGCATCCCACCCAAGAATAAATTCAGGAACTTTTTATAGTCACAGGTTTCCCGAGGGTATTATAGTTACTGAGCTTCTATTTACTCTGTGCAGCACGTGAAGGGATTTGTATAAAGTTTGTACAAGCTGAAACATTTATAAAACGGTTTATGAAATAGGTTCATATTAGCAACTATTTATGAACTATGAAGCCAACAATTAAAGTGTATGTATGAGATTAAGAATGGAAATGGATATGAGTCACAGGCTCGTCTGATGTGGAGAAGAACAGCAATCATTTAGACCAGACCCCTCCAGGGTGGATCAAAAAAATTCCCATTAGTTTTAATTTGGCACTGACCCAACTGACTTAGAATATATTTTGTTTTCCTATGATTCTGTGGTTTACTAATTCTGCTCCCATCCCATTGTAAGATAATCAAAAAAGCCCTGCTCAAATTACTTCCCTGCCACAACAGTGCAATGTCATTGATGCAAACCTTCACAGCTGAAAGGAAAATGGGATCCATTAACTTAATATTTAAATACTTTTCTAAGTTTTATCAGACATTTTAAAGTTTTTTTGCTGTACTTACCCAGGAAATCTTTATGTGGTCCTTCTGCTGAGGCACAGTACATACTAGACTGGCCTTTGATAAAAACTGCGCTGACTCAATGTCTCAAAGTTTTTTATCTATCTAGTATGGCATGAAGAATGTTATTCTACAAAATAGATATTAATCTTCATCCATATTTCCTGTATGGAAGTCTGACTTTTGGAGCAATATCTTCAGTTCTTTCTGTGCATTTTTGATATAGTTTCTTTTACCAGCCAGGACATAAAATAACTGTCAATGTCAGAAGCTGCTTTTTCTTTCTTCCCAAAGCATAGCATAATAATTACGCACTTTCCGTCTCTTACTACCCAGTGAGAGCCTGTCCCAATTACCAGTAGTTTTATTGCCGATTTTGCTGAGCGCAGGACCAAACCCTTGGCAGGCAGTACTGCACATAGAGATCATTGCTGCTGCATTTCGGCTTTGTCCTTCCTGAGGAGGCTCCTCAGGAGGCAACAATCTTGTTGTGATATGGGACAGGTGCTGCATGCCTTTGGGCTGCAGAGGCACCACCCATGATCCCAAAATTCATCCTTGCCATCCAAGCACATGGATTTCCCATAGCCATGGGTATGACTGCAACTCTAGTGAACAGTGAACATGACCAGTGAAGGTCCTTACTGCTGAGTTGCTCTGCCAAAACCAGGCAGCAGATGGTGGTGGATTTCTGGGCAGCAATGCTGCTGGGGGAGGCTGTGCCCACCCACGTGACTGGAGGATGCTCAGAGGAGTCAGTAGTCAAGCCATATGCAGAGAGAAAAGTTAGAAATATGAGGGACAGGCAGAGAAGTATTTTCAGATTGAACAGTGAAAGAAGATGCAAAGAAAATGATCCGAGGAAAGAGATCTGGTTTCTGCAGCCTCATCTAGCCAGTCTGTTGGAACAAGGGTTTTCCTGAGCTGCTACAATGCAAGAGCAGGTTGTCTGGGCTGAACACCCTGGTTTTCATATGTTCAACGAATGTGGCAAACACCAGGAAGCATGCAGCCTCACTGCATGATGCAATGAAAGCAGCAGCGAGGTCAGCGGCAATAGGGAACCCAGGATGTCAGGTAGTGATAGCACTAGAGGGAATGGATTGAAGGTAGAGATGGATCGGTTCAGATTGGACATTAGGAAGAAGTTCTTCCCCATGAGGGTGGTGAGACGCTGGCACAGGTTGCCCAGAGAGGTGCTGGAAGCTCCACCCCTGGAAGTTTTTAAGGCCAGGCTGGATGGGGCTCTGAGCAGCCTGATCTAGTGGGGGATGTCCCTGCCCATGGCGGGGGGATTGGAACTAGATGATCTTTAAGGTCCCTTCCAACCCTGACAATTCTATGATTCTATGATTCCTGAGTTTTGTGGGAGGGACTGAGACTCAAAGAGAAGTAATAATCTAGCACTCCACAGCCAGCTTTCCAGGAGGACCTGAGACAGTTAGGCTACGATCCTCCAAGCAGCTGCAAAGCTATTAACTTCTGAATGAAAATGGCAGGCAGCACTTTTGGGAACAGACAGAAGGTTATGGGATGCAGAAAGGGAGGAGAAGAAAGCTATGAGTAAAAAGAGAGAGAGAGAGAGTGAGAAAGAGCTTCAGCCATGGGAAAAAGTACTGTATTCCTTAAAAATATGGAGTGGTGGCTGGAGGAAACATAGATCCTGTTGTTCTCCCAGAAACAGTATAATTTTACACAGAAACCACCATGTAAAACCCTATGGAGACCAAGCAGGGACCTGGTGAGTGCTGCAGCTTGCCAGAATCACCCTCAAGGTAGAGCACAGTATCAACCACAGTTAGCTACTTGGGCATCTATCTGTCCTACAGAAAAAAAAGTCTTTTTACCATCAGATTCCTCCTCGTATCACAAGACCTCATGTAAAACAACCTTTAGCAGCAAATGCAGAAGCAGTTTAACATGGCATTGGCTAACCAAGACATTTTTCATTGCAGCCTCTCCAGCCTAACACATAGGAACAGGAAAGAAATTCAGGGAGCAGGTTTCTGGGGGATGTTCTCTGCTTCTTTCTTTTCCTCTCTTATATAATCCTTAAGTGATCTGTTTCTGTATTTTCAGCTATAAATTCTTAAGACAGATTCTACAGGAAATCTGCATAATCAGAAGGCACATTCCCTTTTCCACTCTTCAAAGTTAGAAAAAAATACACCAAAAAAACCTGGAAACTGTTTCACTGTGGGGAAACAGACACAATAAAGTAAATTACTCTTACAGCATCTTCTTAAACTGCTAAATTATTAACAGGAATAGAAATTGGAAAGTAATACCTTTAAAAAATAAGACTTTAGTGTGTTAAAATAATAGGAACTATAATTTTCAGAGCTGTGTATAGTACAGTATGTACAGAAAAGTAATAGTTCTCTCCATTAATTTTTAAATCGTTCTCCTTCCTTAGTCAAGGTGCTATTTTTCAGGCCATATCCTTTGTATGGAAGCTATAGTGTTGCCTGCTGTGCAAAAGAAAAAGGTGAGAAAAGAGAGAAATAAAGTCAGTGGGGGCCAAATTATGGTCCCACAAAATTAATGGCATTTTGTTTCATTGTCTTCAATGGAAGAAAAACACTGAAACTCACAACGTAGTAATTTTACCTTCTGTAAATGCTGAGAAAGTCAAGAGTGTCACACAGTTTGGGGATGTGAGGTTTCTTGCTCTTGTATGCATATGTAATAATTTTCCTTTCATTTAAAAAAACTCTTCAAAACAGTAGATAATTTCCCCTTATTTTTGTGATGGTATAGCCCCATCAAAAGACAACTGACACAGTAAGTTCCAGGCAAAACCTAAAGTTCCTGAATTCCAGCTTTCTGGAGTGATATGAGTTAGAGAAAAAAGGGCTTACTGGTGAGGAAGAATCTGCATAAAAATGTTCTGTTTATTTACTCTGAAATAGCTCAGTCTGCTAATGCTAAGCCTTTGGGGACCTAGTCCTGAATAACAACAACAGAAAAGGTACTTTTCCATTTTTTTATCAAAAATGTTAATAGTTGAAAAGTACACGTCTGAATACATTTGCAAAGCGGGACACAGAAGGGATCTTTCAATTGACTCTTGTGGCCTTTGTAGCAAGTATCAGACTAAAATCATGAAGTCCTAACACCAATAAAACTCCTTTGCTATGTATATCTTTAAATATACGAGTTGTCCCAGTGGCTTAGATGGGATTACTCTTACACATGAAACTTAGCTGGATGTGTCGGTGCCATGGCTTCTCCTGCCTAGAGCCGCTGCAGAGGCATGGTTGTGGTGAGGGGCACCCAGCACAGCCACCTCTCTTCCAGCCTAGGCCCTCACTAGCTGAGCTGGGTCTCTGCAAAAGCACTGTCCACACACATCTCATACTGGAGTTTTAATCCAAACAAGTTAGAGGCTACTGAGTCAACTAGCTTTGATGCAATAATTAGTACCTTTAAACAAAAGAAGTTGACCCAGTTGCATTTAAAATGCTTCAGTGATACAGAGGACATTGCAGCTGGTAGTGAAACTCTAAAGGATTAGAAAAAAATCAGAAAAAGTGAAAATAAATAAGATCATAATTGCATTGTATCAACCAAACGTGAAACGATCAAATTTTGCAACTCAGTTGCAAAATCCAGGCAAAAGCAGTGACCCACATTAGCAAACAGTTCTGTAAACTGGAGTGATTGTTTTTTCCCCGCAATTAGCATTTCTTACATAAGCCAACTCGAAGGATATTCAAATAGCATGCACAAGCCTGGCAAACCTCAGGTAGGTAAGGTCATAAAACACACATGCAAGCAAGAGCAGTAGCAGAAAAATACTGATTGACACCACTGGCATTCAAGTGGCTCTTCAGTTTTAAATTAGTGAGAGGTGCAAAATTTAAATTTGTTAAGCACAAATGTCTTTGATCATCAAGTGAACGTCCTACACAAGCAGAATATTTAGAGCTGTGTCCTACATACGGCTCCTTAGCAGCCATCCCTCAGAGAGACAGAATCTTTCCCATGTTTGAAGAAACAACAGTCTGCACAAGTTTTGAAAAGCTTATCTGAATAGAGATCATAATCTAATTCTGCTTTGTTACTCCTAAAAGCATTTGGAAAGGCTAGTATTAATCTTCTGTACATGTTAGGCAACAAATCCTATACTTCCAGCAGAAAAATTTGGCAAGTGTAGAGGGAGAGATGAATATCTCATAGGATCCATGAATATTCTATGGGTAGTCAAGTAATCAGCCTCTGAATGAAGGCGATTGTCAGATCAGAACAGTCAGAGCTGATTAAATCATGCTTGGTTTATTGGCATTGTCTCAACATCCCACAGATTAAAGCAGAAACTAGTTTAATAAGATATGTGAACAAGATTTGCCTTTTTTTTTTTTAACTAATAAAATTGGATGTTTGCAAACACAGTGTAATTAACCAGACCTGACTGCACTTGACAAACATAACGGTATTTTAGGATTTTTAACAAGGTTATCAGGACTTTCAGTGTACTTTTAGATGGTCACTTATCTGTGGTAAAGTTCCCCTGAAGATGATCGTGTACTTTCAGGGAAGGAGTTTGCCCCATATCTGCTAATAGTCTGGACCGAGGGTAACTACCAACAAAGTCAGAGGTGGATGTCAGTATATACATATAAGTTAGCTTCAGAATTACAGCTCTTATAAACACAACAGCAAGAACAAACAACAACAAGCTTTGTTTGGGAGCAGAATGCATTAGACAAGATCTCACCTGCTCTATTTCTACACAGGTATTTGCATGTCTCCAGTAATGTGTGGGACAAGTACATCTCATGAAGGAAGATAGGAAGTTGATGAGCAGAGAAGAGAGAAAGTTTTAAAGAAAATCCAACAATGTAACAATCCAGAAATAAAACCCACAAAGTTTGCACAAGCATCACACCATCCATTTGAGTTACAAAACAAGATTCCTTGTCTCTAGCAGCAAGGTATTTATGAAGACTGCTCCACCAAATATCTGAACCCTTTCAAGATAGTTTAACAGGCTATGTGTGGGAGACAAACAGATCTTCTTATCTCCGTATTGCAAACGGAATTCAACCCAGGTCAACCAGATGACTGTGTCTGAAAACACACTGAGAGCACAAGGTAACATATGACATATGAAGCAGAAGATGCCAAAGATTTAACAGCAGTACTGTGGTCAGTCTAAAGATGCAATACGGACATTTTTGAAGGCAGAAGTGGTATATTTTCTTAGGCAAGTCGATGGAGTTGGATAAAGAGGGTATGTTTTAGGGCTTACCATTCCTTCACCTGGTCTGAACAAGCAGTAACAAACTCCAAACCAAAATAATGCAGAGTCAGAAGCGGTGATACAGTCTGAAAGAGACACTGGTCCAGGGTTCATTAAATCATCATCATTTCCCATCCTTACCTAAATCTCCTCTTCTTTACTGATGCAAAAACCATGTTTCACTTTTGGGTTTTGGGAACCACCATGTCTCTCTGTCCTGGCTAACCTACAGCTTCTCCTCCCAGTAGTTTCTCCTGTTTTATCCATCCCTCCACCTCTGCTCCTACCCAGCAGACTCACATACAAGCACTTCCTGGGCGAAAGAAGGGTGGGAAAATACAGCACTGACCATCCTGTTGCTTATTTTCACAAAGCCTCTAGAGACTCCATCTCTAATTCCTTTTCCCTCCAGCCAGGTGAGGTGGAAAATGCTCAACAGGTTGGGAAGTTACTGTGGAGGAAAGAGACAGACAGACCCAGAACAGGCCCTAACATCATGCAAGACAGTCCTTACAAAACCTTGCTAAAAAACCTCAATGCTTGATGCTTTTTCTTATCTAGTACTTTGCGTACACCTTGTCTAACGTTCATGGTAATTACTGTAACACAGCTGAAGCTGCTGCACTCACTATCTGCCTGAAGAACGGAAGTTTGCCTTTTTCTTTTTTTTCCCCACTGCTGTCATATATGTAATAATTAGTAACAAGCAGCACTACATGAGCCTCTGACCAAGAATGTCAAAGACTTTATGGTTGTATCTTGGACTTTTCTGAAATGACATTTGCTGAGATTTCACTGAACTGACTTAACTGATGCAATCCTCTCCACAGACACTGCACCTTGTATCATATGCTCCCATTCAGGCTAGATATAAGATGAAATTAGGCTATACTCTTACAAACCTGTGTAGAGCAGTCTTAAGTACTGCCCTCCAGCTGTTCATTACTCCCCTGAAGCATAAGGGCTACATTCCTTGGACAAAGTAGATGCTGGATGGAAATAAACATGTCTGTATAGAAGAATACTCCATCAGTGGAACCACCATGTTTTAAAGACACTGTTAATGGTCTTGTTACAAGGTTATACATGGACAAAACTTAATGTATGCATTGGAAAAATATGAATTATTAATATTTAGAAGTTATCCACATATTCCAAGTCCAGCAAATGGTATTTAAATGTTTTCTTGCTGGATGGTAAGAGACAGATTTGTGAATTAAATAGTCTGTTAGCATTGTTTTTCTCAGAGGCTGTATGTCACAAGGGATTATTCCACAATGCCTTCCACACAATTAACATTGTCTTTTATTTGTTGCACCTTCTTAGCCCTGAAGATATTGAGAGATACCCAGCCTAAAGGGCTGCCAGTCACCTGGCTGCCACAGCTAGGACCACTGCAAAGCTTGGTCCATTGCTTCTCTATGCTGGGAAACTACATATCCACTTGGAGAAGAATAACTCCTTTACTTCCATCTCTGGGAAACTGCAAGTGAACCATTGTTCAGTGAACCTCCAGAAGGAGCTCTCAGAGGCCCAGTCTACAAAACATTCAGTGAAAGAATCATGTCTGAAGTCCAGCTGTCCCCTACATAGGCTGTTTGGTGGGATTTGCAAGGAAGCTCTTGTCCCAAGGAAAAGGATATCAGAACATACTCTTAGCATTTGATCACTGCTACAGTTGGAGGTTTGAGATACTTCTGTAACACTTTTGCCCAGCTTGAGAGGCTGCCTGTAGACTGACAGTGTGCTATGGGATAGAATTCTATTTTTTAAGAAATAGAAGGATATGGACATGCGGAGTGTACCAGATATATTTTGACGAGATGTCTCTCACCATATTTTGAGTGTTGCTGGAACAGTTGAAGCCCCAAATTCAAATGTTACCTGAGAGTAAACGGCTGTCTATTTGCTCTTTTCTGACAGGAATTAAATATATGGCAGGGCTGGCTGGATAGAGATATAGTGAGATGGTTCTCATGGAAACCAGGTGAAAAATAGGATAGAAAATAGCTGAAGGGGACACTGGAGGAAACTGAATAATAGTGACAGGTAGATGCTAATTACCAATCAAAATGTAATTGAGATAAACAGCTCTTTTTTCCACCACAGTTACTGGGAATGAGTCAGGAATCGTATGAAGATCAAGCAAGATGCACACCAGTTTTTCTGACAGAGGTGAAGTGGGACAGCGTTAGTGTAGCAGAGGCAGACAGCAGAACCAAGAGAAAGTGAACAGTCAGGCAAGCTGGAAAGACCAGAAGAGGGGAGGCAAGCTGACAAGCTGACATGCCAAAGAGGCATGGGTAGAGAGAGTCAACTGCAGAGATTATGGAATACCAAAGACAAAAACAAGGAGTAGCTGGAGTGAACAGGACATAAATAATAACACCCCCCAGACACAAAAGGTGCTGGCCAGCGCAGAACAGTTTGATACAGCGACGAGCAAACCAGCTGAAGCTACTTCGAAGCCTCAGATGATATCTGAAACCCACCAGAGACAGTGTTTCCATTAAAGATTACTTAGGGTGAGCAGCCTCTAACTTACTTTCTTTAAGATTTACATGCCGTCAGCACTTAGCAGTAGTGAGCACTGAGTGAATGAGGTCTCAGAGTGAACTCTAGAGCCTCTTGCAACATAGAATCATGGAAGAAAGTGCAAGCCAGGCATGCTAGTCTGAAGAAATGGGGACCATGGTGGAGGAGCTGAAAGGAGAGAGGCATACAGCAAATCAAACCCTTGGGTATGGCCTTAGGTATGAAGAGGCAGACTGGCAGCTCATTTAAGAGGATGGGAAAAGAAAATGGGCCTTAAAGTCAACTCAAAGTTGGATGCTGCTCAGAACAAGCCTCTATCGCATGCTTTAAGAGAGAAACTTGCCAGCACTCCTGAGAAGGGATGGGACTGTGTTTAAAGCCAACACAGTTTTGAAACTTAAGCTCAGGCTGCATCTCTGTTTCTGCTTACAAGTGCCTTCTAGCCCTTCAAAATCACTCAAGGTTTATTTCTGGTCTGCTCTAGAGCAGGCCTTCATAGAGACAGACCACTCAGACCCAATCCCCTCAAAAGAAGATGTCTGTTGATGAGATTAAGGCACAGAGGACTAGAATTGCCTTTGTTGGTGTAGCTCCACTTCACAGCAAAAGAATTAATCCCAGCAAGTCATGTCTGTGAAAGTCTCTCTAAGCTAGAGCTTTTGCTGCCATAGCAATGTCGTTTCGACATTCCACTCAGTAATACCTGCCAGTATCTAGGGTCAACTGGGGCTTTTGAAACCTGTTCACCATTATTCTGGCTTCCCTCGGTGGGAGTAAAACAAAGGAGATAACCATGTCAACATCTCCCTGGATGCCAATAGCAGTTGTGGCAGTCTGTGGGCCTGTCCAGACTTTCAGGAAGAGAAAAAGAAAGTTGTTACTGTGGAACTTTACACAAGTACACAGTAGAGACGGGAAAAGCAGATATTTCACATCTCTCTTTCTGTCCATTTATACTTAGGCAGAGCTAACTACAGTCTGTACCCAGGTTATAAAATATTACTAAGGCAGAAGTGAATCGCATTTTTTGGCCAATGTAATTAGATTTCAGGAGCCTCAGCCCAGAGGACAGTACTGTCCTCTGCAGAATATTAAGTCCAAGAACTGGAACGAACAAACAACTATGAAAGAAGTCCTGAGTGAAATAATATATATTAATACAGTATCATAGTAAATAATAAATACTGTTAATACTGCTATAAATAATGTATCATGCTAGAGTTGTGTAATAAATAATACATAAATATATAATCATCCTTTGAAATAATATAAAATTAGCAATTGTGAAATGAACTTAACTTACTAACATGCTTCAGGAGAAGAAGCCTACACTGAGAGTTTGTATCTCTGCGACACTGTAATAGCCTAGCTGAGAGTAACACCAGCAGCACCACAGAGGATGCAAAGGATCAGAGTTGCCTGTTCCTTCACAAAGCAAATAGTAATGCACTTCTCATTTTTATGTTCAGGGCTAAGGGTCGGTTGATCTGCTGGGTGTGCCATGTTTTCTGTTTAAAAAAGATAATTTATTGCTTACTCAAGGCCTAGAGTAAATTGTTTTCCAACAGCTAGGATGAAATAAAGCAACACAGACAGCAGATTTAAGAGAATATAAAGATTGTTCCTGTGGTAGAGCAACACAGAAATACTCCAGGCTTCAGTATGGAGTCATGTTTTGGCTCCATTCCCAGAGTCCTCATAAAACTTCTTATCTCCAAGCACCTTACAAACTTGGGCAAATTAATATGCATACACTTCCTTTAGGGTCAGGCTGTTATATTGGCTCTGGTTTCCAGAGGGAGAAGGTGGTATACAGATTTTTTTGGGGCAGATTGCTAAAGATTTCTGCTGTGCTTTAGAGTGTGTTAGTATAGTATAGTTAGTGATGCCATCACATCCGTGGCCAGACTTTCCAAAGATCAGCATCAAAACACTTTGTATTTTTCAGTAATTTGTGCCACACATTCCAGGGCTAAATGGCAGGGGATCATTAATGAGAATACTGTCAGGGTGATTCACTCAAAACCACAACGAGACATTGGTTACTAGAAGAAAACTATTTATGCAGCTTAAGGCAACCACGTGTAGATTTCAATACTGACCTATGAATTTTCAAAGCCATTAGGGCTCTAAAATTTGCACGTCCATACCTGGCAGTATTTTCACAAGCAAGTAAGCTACGGAAGTACCTTTTTCCTATCGCTCAGGCATTGCTGTTTATTGTGGAAAGTACCTGTGACAAGCTCAGCAGCTAACCTTTTGAAAGTACCACTTGTCATCCAAAGCGGGGTCTGAAGCATGTGCTACCCTCTTAAAAGAGCAGTGGAGTCTGTGACTTCCAGGTCTCCTAAGCAACAAAGGGAATGGAAATCTCCAATATTGCTTTGAGATGTTTATTTTGCAGCCATGGGAAGAAGGAATGTCCTTTACAAATTCATGCAGGAGGTAATAAGGTGACTTCAGAACAGTTATTCACTGAATCCCATAATGCTAGAACCAGAGATCACTAGGCAGAGATCAGTTTAAAGCAGATGAAAGAGAATATCTGTCCACACAGCTGACAGTGGAATTTGTTGCTACAAGGGGTAACAGAGGTGGACAGTGCTGTCAGGCCCCATGTGGGCTTGGGCAAATTAGCAAACAACAGATCATTACAGAGCTGCTAAAAGAGCTGTGCAGGGGGGTACCCTTCAGTGTCCTCACCGCCACAGCTCTGGCTGCAGGAGCAGTGGATGGAAACATGTACACAGAAATAGGTCCTGGCCAAGCAGGTCATGACCAGGCTCACAAGCTCTCCCGGCACAGCATCTATGTTTCCACTGCAAAAGACAGATTACGGGATGTGGGTTGAGTCGTCTCTTGGACACAGGAGGGCATTTCTTATGCCCTGGTTTCATGGTACAAGAGAGGTCAGGTGAGGAAGCACCATAATACCCACATGCAAGAAGGAATGAGCTATGGCTGGATATGTGTGATATAGCCTGTCATTCAGGCAGACTGGCAGCATTTGGTGTCAAAATCCAGATCAAGAACATAGCAGTACTGGAAAAGACTGCAGCGGCAGAAGGCGAGCCTTGTGAGTTGGGGAGGGAGCATGAGCTCTGTAAGGGACGAGGCAAGCTCTTGTGTCAATACCAGCTGCCACTGTGGTTCAGCCCACCACTACTCGCCCTCCCCACAAAGCAGGCTCTCTGCCCGCGGCAGGAATTCCTGCAGAAAAATGGTATTGCGCTGCCCCAGCAGTGATGCATTTCACCTCACAAGGAGCTTGTCTAATCCATACACAGTCAGGATTCCCTCTGAAGGGACTCAGGCTCAAACTCTCCCCACCGAAGGCTCAACACTGACTTCTGTGAGCTGAAAAGCTTTTGGTTCACTGAACAGAGCCAGCTATGGTTGGCTTTAATCAGTCTAGGCTGCTTGATGTCAGTCAGTGAGTTACCAAACAAAGAACATTACTCTTGTTTCTTTACTTTGCCTATAGGCCACATGTAATTAAAACTGGTCAGTTTTTATTCCATACAAGGCTAAACCAGGCCCTTAATGACAAAGTTCAGTGACATATATAGTGTATCAAGGATGTCCCACTCTGTGACCTGCAGATTGCTTTCTTGATATTATTCAGGCAGCCATTCCTGCAGAGCAATAAAATGATGGTGTTCCCTCTATAACGATTCCAAGTAAGTTTTGAAACTGCTGAGTCACTGTTGGGTTTTGTAATTCCTTCCTAGTCACTCACCATTTCACCAGCTCTAGGATGCAGAAACAAAACCAAATAATTTTTCTCTCATCCTAGTGGTAGAAGAAGCAAGCAGGGGAAGGCTCAGTGTGATCACCTCTGCTACCATCTGAGCAGGCACCCACCATCTCACCACAACCCCACATATCTTGGTAGTCAGGAGATAAACTGTCTCCTGGGAAGACTCTTTTAGAAAAGCCCAACATGCAGAAATCTGGCAGTGGAGTGAGGGGCTAGGTCTCACAATAAGACATTTATTGAAGTGTGGCCTGTCAGCTGGGACACTGCTCAGAGACAGTGACAGGAGTCACAGCAACAGACAAATTACCCTGAAAAAGGATGTATCTCTGGAGCCCAGGAGTGCTTGCGGAGTTGGGGAAGACAACGGGTATAGAAGACCCTTCAGTCAGAAATCTCTCCAACATGATTTTGAGAAGGAACAAGGCACAAAGTTTTGCATAGAGACGACAGAAGAACTGAAAGTTGTAAACTCCATGGTCAAATCTTGAGAAATTTGAACCAGCTCCACCTGAACCAGCTTTGCTAGATTTGGCAAGTATTTCCCCAGGGAAACAGTAAGGTGCTGTTTTTTGGCAGCTCCAGTTCCTCTCTGTATGAGATCCCATGCACCATAAAGGAGGTCAGATGAGGATTTGTGCCATTGTCATGGGTAAACACACACAACATTTGGCTTTTTTCCAACCTCCACCACCCAAGTGCATGATCATTGACACCATCTGCATGAAAAGCAAGGGCTGTGGCCCTCAGCCGCCCGTGTAGTTTATTGCAGCAGAAAACTGAGGACACAGGCATGCTGTAGCTGTCATGCCTCAACAGGTATAACCGTGACTTCCCCAAGGGTTAGCACAAGCAAGGACTCCTGTTTTTCAGGCTTTCAGATTTCAGCAATAAATTGACTCAGCTGCTTAAGGTAACCCCTAGCCTACTGAAGTTAGTGAGAGTTTTACCACTGAATGAACTGGACTGAGATAACACCTAAGGAACGCAGATGTTTTGCAAGCTAAATTGATCCTCTTTATTTCTGAGCTGATCCAGTTCTAATTTTTCCTTTCAGTGATGACTGATCTTTCTGGTGTTTTTAGCTTGCTTCCACTGGGTTTGTCTAAAGTTGTGAGCAAAACCCTTATGGTATCGTTCTTGCATTGTCAGTTTTGCTCCTTTGTTAATTTTGGAATGAGTCCTACAGTGTAGAAAAATTATTCAACTTGGGTTTTCTTAGGTTTCTAATTCTTATAGCTTCTCTATTACCATATGTTAGGGCACCCTATAGGCATAATAAATAAATAATACAACACTGAGAGCTGTAACAAATCACAAAATACATTATTAAAAAATTAAGAAATAAATATCCCTCTCTTACTTAAATAGAGATTGATTTTATAATGTAGAATGCTGAGGAGAGCTGCTGGAAAATATATGTGAGCCTGGGGACATGGAGAATACACTCCCCCAGTCAGAAAAATAATAAAAAAATGCGGTGAATGGATCTATTTGTCAAACAAAAGCTGAGTTCCTCAGTTCACAGCCCAGGTAGTTCTTGCTTCAGTAGGATATTGTGTTTACACAGTGAAAACCCCTGAAGATCTGAGCTGGCACCCAAAGCTTACTCTTTACATCTTAAACTGCTAGAAGGATACAAGAAGTTTCAGAAATAAGAAGCAGGCAATGCTCTCCTTGGTTTACTGAGGCATCTCTTCAACACTGCTCCCCAGAAGGCTGCCAGACAGGATGCTGTCCTGCCTGGGACACGATGTGCTATGGACCTTGTGAGAGTCTCTGGCCCTGCTGCCTCACTGAATCCTTGGAGAAGCTTTAATTGCTGCAGGGCACAACGAAGAGCAAACAGAAAGCACTCCTTCTTGTGCCATGCAGTGATCAAACCTCCACCTGAGATGCAGCAGCGTGGTGAGAATGTGGAGTGCTGCTGAATGGCCAACAAGACTTTCTTGTGCCTCAATAGAAGGAAGGAACCATAGGCTCTGTGCCTCATTAAAAGGCTTGTAGCTTGAGTCAAGCCCTAATCTCATTAAATGTGCCCTCTTCTCCTTGCGTTAGACACATTTTTACCTTTTCCAAGATCAGGAGGAGAAGAGGCACACAGGGAGCTGGCAATTCACTTCTGCACAGCCAGGACCTGTGACAGGCCCTCACCTTGTTCAATGTTCCACTCCTCACTGCGCACATGTTTTTCCTAGAGTACAGCATATCTACTGTACACTCACAGAGCCATGCAAAATTGTTTTGAGTGCAACTGTTCTCCATAGCTGAATTTTAAGAAGTAACACTAATACCTTACTCTTATGGGGTTTTTCTGTGATTAGACTTGCTTTTTACAGTACTTTAACCACACATTTTCTCTAACTCCTTCCAGTCTTGAAAACCTCCAAGGTGGATTTCCAGCCTCCTTGGATAGTCTGCTCCTGCACTGAACTCTTCACCTAGCAAAGAAATTTTCTTAATGTCCACTCTGACCCCCCTAAGGTGCAGTTTCCAGTCATTTCCTGTTTCTGTATCATCTTCCACTTCTAGGTAGATTTTGCCTGTCATCCTTGCAAGTCTCCTTGGGGTAGTTGTAAGTGATCATTTTTGACAGAACATCAGCTTCTCAGGCCTCTCCTTGGTGGTCACGGCCATCCTGATATTCTTCCCCTCGATGGCATTTCCAAATCACTCCTTAGCTGGGCTTTATCCTGGGTGAGATCTCACCAGTGCTGAGTAGAGGGGAAAAAAGTGTTCCCTGGTCAAAAGTCTTGGTCCATCTAATGCAGCTCAGTGGGCATCTGGCCTTCTTCACAGGGAATGTGCCTGGCCTACAGCTTACTGCAAGTCCCTGGGTCTTCTTCAGCAGGGTAGTGACCCAGTCAGTCACTCTCCAGCTGTGCCTTTCTTCCGGTTGCCCTGCCCAATGGCCAACAACTGTGTTTCCCTTGGCTAAGCCTCATGGGATGACTGATGCCTTGAACCTCTGGTTTCTTTTGGATTGACACCCTCAAGTGTCTGGTCCTCAGGGTGCTTCTGGACTAAAGGGCTGCCAGTCCCTGCACAGATCACTCGACCTCATTTAGCGTCATCTGCAAATATGCTGAGAGGGGAACTTTATGTGTCACCATTAAGTCTGCTGATGAACATATTGAACAGCTTCAGTCTATTATCACAGAAACTAGACTATTCTCATGCCTGGGCTTTGAGACCCCACATTTCGCCCTGTTAACCACACTGGAGGCTGCAGAAGAGCAGTACAGACTCACTATCCCACTAGGACAGTCCCAGTTTTACCACACAGCCCCTCTGTTTCCCTGTAGCTCTCCTGCTCCCGTTCAGCTCTCATCCTCTGCAGTCTTTCTTGTTGCAAGTCAAGGATTGGTTTTGCAACCAGCCTTACCCAATTTTCTGTTGAGACTGCCGTGGAGAGAGTGTAGTGTGACAGCAAGGGTAGTCTTCTTTGAAAGAGACCAGCATCTTGAGGAAAAGATGGACACCATTTGCCTCTAAAAGTAAGGGTTACTGAGCTGCTCTGCCTGTTCATTCAAAAGACAGAAATTGCCTCTCTTACATACAACTATTGTCTTGTACCTCTATTTGGTTCTCATGTTGAAGTTGGTCTCTTCAGTTTACAGCATGAAGTAATGCCAAGTTGATTGTGTATTAACAGATAACTTCAGTGGAGGACAGTGGTATGGAGGAACATTTAGCCAACCTGGCAGACTTCCTATTCAGTCTGTCATATGATTATGAGCTGGAAAATACTGACAGGTAATACCTTAGAGTAGAGCTGCCTGTGGGCAATTTCTGTTCTTCAGTTCATACAGACAGGCCTGAGCTAGCTTTAGAACAGCTTGGCTATTGCAAACTGCAGTTGTGGGCGGATGCAGCTCGACACAGATTAGTCCCACAGATATTCCCTTATCTCCTGCATGGGTGTCACAAACCACACCAACTCCTCCACTGCCACAGCTACAGTGCCTTGAGCAAAGCTGGCTGGTAGCTCCACAGCTGCACAGTGTGGAGATACCTCCGGTCTGTAAAGAGGAAGGATATGGTGTCCCTGTAGTGCATTTCAGTTTCCATTTTTGCCTAGGATTGTGGTCTGTAGAGGTGGCTATAAGGTGGCAACTTGTGCTGTGACGGTTGTGCACAGCTGCCACTATATTCACATAATCACAGAATCACCTAGATTGGAAAAGACCTTTAAGATCATTGAGCTCAATCATTAACCTAATGCTGACAAGTCCTCAGCTAAACCATATCCCTAAGCACTATGCCTGCCCAGCTCTTAAATACCTCCATGGAAGGAGACACCACCACTGCCTTGAGAAACCTGTTGCAATGCCTGATAACCCTTTCAGTAAGCAAATTCTTCCTAATATCTAATCTAAACTTGTCCTATCACTTGTTATTTGATTATTCACACTGAGCCCTACCTCTCTACAACCTCCCTTCAGGTAATTATAGAGAGCAATAAAGTCTCCTCTCAGACTCATTTTCTCATTTTTGTTGCTAAACAACACCAGTTCTTTCAGAAACTCCTCCTAAGACTTGTGCTCTAGACCCTTCACCAGCTTCATTGATTCTTTGGACACACTCCAGCACCTCAATGTCCTCCTTGTAGTAAGGGGACCTCACTGGATGCAGAAAAGTGGATAGCCAGTCTGCACAGATCCTTGTTCCCTCCTTTTCACAGTTCCATTTTTATCCCTCTTTTCCAGCTTCCCTGTGGTGAAGCTACGTTTCTTCCTGCTGCCACAGGCATTTTTAACATTGCTTATGCATACTGTGTTTTTGTATTATTTGCCTAGGAAGCAGAAGAATTAAAGGGACCGCTTTATTTACTGCTACCCAAGCGCTCTACATCAGCAACAGCACCTCTGTATATTCATGCAGCTACTGTTTAGCTGCTCACAGACAGTTCCTATACTCACTAGAATTGGGGTGTATTTTATAAGATGGCTGCTGCTGACAGGACACTAATCCTGGAAAACCTTATGGTAATACATTATGGCAACAATTCATCACAAATATCCCTTTGTTATGAATCCATTTTGCTTTGAACTCAGTGTGTTGAAATGCTGAAACTCTGTAACACGTGCTTCTTGAGAGGCGTGATGTGATTGTGCACTTCCCCTCTTCTCTTTTTACCCTCCTCTTGTTCTACAGGGAAACACACAGCCATTAGCATCTGAAGGGATGCCCATAGTTATTTCTGATGTCGCAAAAGAACAGAAGAGAACATATTACCTTTTGTGATGTGAATAATAACTAGATAAGATGTCTGAAGGGTATTTATTCAACACATGAATTAAATCTCAGGGCCTCAAAAATAAACATCAGTGGAAATTTAAAAATACACTTTCCCAAGTGCTATTTTTACGGGGTTTCTATTTGCTGAAATACCTTAGTTTTTACAGGAGATGACATTTAGCTAAGATGAGAATACATTATATACTCTTTAATAGGTTATTTTAAAATTAATTAACTGCTTAGATAGAAAGCATTAATCTAGGGGGCTGTCATGAAGGATCAACTGCTTTTAGAGCAGTGTGTCTGCTTCATCTAAACAATGTAAGAGCAGAGCCAGGGCAGTTCCCCGCACAGTGGGAGCTTGCAGCCTTCAGCAGCCCAGATCAGAGATTGTCATTGCAGGAAGAAGGTTGTGCTGGCATGTCCCATCAGCTTTTGGCCATGGGACCCCTGCAGCCTTGGTAGAAGTGTGCTGTGAGCTGGCTGGATTAATCACCCCAGTGGGCATTCTCCTGGGGCACAGGGGATCTGTAGATACCATAAATGCCACCCCTTCATCCTGTCCTGACACAGTGGGGAGGAAGGGATATGACTGGTGGAATGGAGGATGTGCCTTTCCCTGGTCCCTGCTGTGGTTCCAGGCTGACAGGACTGGCCAGCATGGGGAGGCCAGGTCAGGACCCTGACAGGGGTGCAGAGGTGTAAAGAGAGACAGACCTGTTCACACCCTAACTTCCACCCCATGAAAGTAATCTCCATCCCAGGGCAGCTCCTCTGAATGTCACTCATCCACCGCAGGCACAGTTGTTAATGGACATGGGCTGGAAGAGGTGAGCCTGGAGCAGTGTCTCATGCAGTTGCAGCAGCCACAGTTCCCTGGGGTGGGGGTGCAGCAGCCTGGAAGCAAGGACATGTCCCTGCCTCTTTGTACTGCCTCTTGTAACCACTGGAACTACTGCTGCAAAAGACTATGTAGACCAACAACAACTTTTAAGCAGGATTCAAGTTCAAATGCATGGCTAGACTAGCTAAAAGCACCTTTACAGCTGTTGGTATTGTTGTCGTTTGTGTCCTGCATCCCAGTTCACAGCCTGAAAACAGACTCAGGCTTCATGCACCCCTTCTCTCCCATCTCTGCACTCCCTCTCTGCTGTTCCTGCATTTGAGGGCAGCTGTCTGGCGGCTTCTTACCTTCTGCTTGCATGTGAATCCCCGGAGTCCTGTTCTCCAGCCTCAGGGTATGTACAACACACACAAGTATCAAGGGATCTCCCATGGAAAAAACAGCGCCCAGCTTTTCTCTACCTGCTCCACATTCCTTTTCCTTTCGTAGCATCACCTTCCTGCCTCACCCTGTGATTTCCCTCTCCCATGGGATCTCTGAAGCCATTGCTGAGGCTGGCTGATACTCAGGTGTAAGTGGCTGGACAGATTTTTTCAGACTGGATGGAAGATGGCAACAGTGGCGAGAACATTTGTAGAATGTAACTGTCCTTGAGGGAAGCTTGAAGGCCACCTTTGTGCTTGTCTAGTCCTGCTGGCTTTGAGGAGAGCCCAGACTGACACCGAGCAGAGAGACAAGCAAGAGATGACAGATGATACAGTACTTTGTTCTCTGTCCTGCAAGATGGCTAGTTGCCAACTCTTAATTTTGTTTCAGCATTTTCCCTTCTAATGTTAGTGCTGGTGCTAATTAAAGAAAGACAGTGCCACTTGATTTACATGAGCCAAGATGGCTAGTCATTCTGGAGGTAAATAGGTACAATCGTTTTAATTTTACCCAGTTTGAATTCACTTACACACTATATTTATTTGGCTTTCTGCCTCTCAGAGATACACTTTGACAACAAAAGAAAATTTTGTGTAGAAAATTACTTTGAGTTACTCTTTTATGGAGAAGCTGGACTTCTCAACCATGGGATGATACACAAAATAATACATTAAGTAATTTCATCCAGCAATTAGAAGTAAGTGATGAGTTACACTAACAACGTTCATGGAGAGGAAATTAATTCTCTCATAGCTACACTGGTACTGTAACTGAAGTATCGGCAGTGATTAAAAACCAATTGTGATGAATCAAATTATCTCAGAAAAAGTGAGATTTTTGTAAATACATTGACAAGTGCATATCTGCACTTCAGGTGTGGAGGGTGTGAGATCTTGCTTCATGGCTTAATCTACAGTCACTGAGAAAATCATCAGGGGATTCTTGAACCCCTGTGTGAACAGATTGTGTCAGTATTCACCTGTATACATCACTGCTGACTTCCTGTTAGCTTTTAAGAGCCTCCTAACATGTGATGCCACATGGAACCAGTTGATGTTCTCTATTGTGTCTGAGAGTAATGGTGGCAAGGAACTTCTCAAGTTAGCAGACATGGGACCTTCCATTCCAAAGTTCTGATGCATGTTCACACTTGAGAGCCTTTACATCAAGTCTGATATTCTCCAACAAAAAAAATTTAAAAATTAAGAAGAGATTAAAGCTTTTCCCCTGAGTGTTTTCAAAATAAAATTTCTTGATAGGCTGTAATAGAACAGCTGATTTTTTTCCCTGCCCTCAGAAGACTGGATGGGAGAGGCCAGCACCAGCCATTATGGACAGTCTGATGCTATCACAGACAATCAGATCTTTGGATTGATTTCATTAACTCACAGTACAGAGAACATAAGAACTTCATTTGCTGGGAAAATTTACTGGAAGGTGGTGAGCGAAGAGATAATGAGGCCAAAATCATAATTCATTTATGTATAGTGGAGCCAAAATGGAGCAGCATTTACAGTCATGAATTTGTCATAGAGTGTGTGAGTCCAACAGGTCTAGCAGGCATGATACGCCAATCCCAGGCATTTACACGTCACTACCATAAAAATGTGTTTCGGAGGCAGACAATAAGCATTGCCCATTGTTTTGAGAGACATGAAATCAATCCGCATGTGAAGTAAGAAGGTTAGATGGCCAATCCATGAAGTCAGGTCATCCTGGCAGAGCAGATGAGGTTAACACCTTGGGGAGTACCTTGCTGGCTGTCTGATGTGGCCCAAAATGCATCTCAGCTGCACAGGACACACATCTGCTTCCTATCTGTGGCTGAAGTCAGAGTGGGGCTTTCCTCACTGCATGTGTACCTACCCTCCTGCTGAGCAGCCCACCGTGAGGCCGCTTGTACTTTGGCTGAGTAATCTGTGCATGAAGAAAATCAGCATATATTCACAGCCTGGCCTGTGCTGGATAAGTTTTCTCCCTTTTTGCCATCACTTTAGTATTTTATTCCCAGTACTTAGACCTTCCTTGCCTAGCATTATTTTCACAACAAAGGTGTTCTTCGCCTGTCAGTAGAGGAGGCGATAGATAATTAGGAAAAGCTGTTCCTGTGGACAAACCAGCTGCCTCATGTGGATGCCAAATAGAGCAGGAGCGGGCTCTGTCAGCACACTGCAGTGACTCAGCATCCCAAATACAGAACTAGAACTACAAGGGCGCTCTTTTTGTGAAAATACATGGGAAAGGGTTGAAGAAAATTCTGCAAAATTCTTTTAACTCATTAAAGTAAAACCAATACTTTGGAAAAAAATCTGGGAGGAGAGCTGCCTTACTTTTCAGAGGTTCACAGAACAAGAAGTATTTGTCACCCTGAATAAGCTTTGAAAAGTATTTTTAGCATGTTTAATTACTTTTTTTCTGCAGCACAGCTGAATGCTAGAGGTAGCCAGCTCTCTGAAAATTGATCATTACAACACCGGCACTGTGGGATCCCTGCAGGGCAAACTGTAAGCCAGTTTCTAGCTCTCTTTTATCATCAAGCCATCTTTAAAAGCTGAGCTATCTACTTCATTTTAAGCAGCTAAACAGTAAGGATTTTACTCAAAACAGCACTAGAAGAGGGAACAAATTGGTTTTTACAGTCAGCCAACTTGGTTCCACTTAGTGATAAGAATACCCTTACCTTTACCATAGGATTGTTATCACTATCCAATTGCAGTTATGAACTGCATAGATACCAATATACAAATAGACAAATTCTGCTTGCCCTGTTCAGGGTGATAAGTGGTTCTTATCTTCCAAATTGTTAGAATGAGATGACAAGAACTATCTAAACTCATTTCTCTTCATGAAAAAGTAGCTGGGCACACCCAGTGGGGGGTCTAAGGCTCTGCTGGATTCAAACTGTCACAGAAATAGATCCTTTTGGGATTCATCCCATTATGGTTCTAGGACCTTCCTCCCAACCAGAACGGGCAAATATCAGTTGCATTAGTCTCCATTGCCCCTTCCTCACCACAATGATGTTTCCCTCACTCACACAGTATAATACGACTGACAACAGAAATAAAGAGTCGCACATCACCATTCCAGGCAGGCACTCCTCAGTACATAGGGTGGCATCCTTTTCACCATTGCAAGATGACTCTGAGGCTGGAAACACTGTGCGTTGCTGATCACGGTTTAAGTAATCCTGTACAGCAAGAGGTTTAATGAGCAGCTCTGTACAGGCCCACGCTGTTCTGTGCAGGAGCTGGGCAGCTCGCAGGGTTTGCACCAGCAGCAGCCTGGTGTGATACTGAACTTACTACACTACACAGGCACCCCAGTGCATATAGGGATATGGCAGAGCTACCTGACATGGCGCTGCACTGTATGGCAGAGCTGCACCTTAGGCCACACGGTGCCAATGCAGAGCTGTGAAACAGCTTGGAGAGTCTTGCCTGGAGCTGTTCTGACTGAATATGCTATGAGAGTGGAAGGAAAGTGTTGGCAACCACAACCTTCTTCCACTGGAGACCCAGAAAAGTAGAATCGTAGAACCATAGAATCATTTCAGTTGGAAAAGACCTTTAAGAACATCAAGTCCAACCATTAATCTAACTCTTCCAACCCCATCACTAAATCCCTAAACGTGTCATCTATGTGTCTTTTAATTACCTCCAGGAATGGTTTCTCCACCACAGTTTCTGAACCCATGGACAAACTGACCATTTTCTCTGGGCCAGTCCTACTTTTCGGTGGGATGTAAAGCCACCTGGAAGCCTACCCCAGGTACAAGGAGGTTATGGACATCTTAGTCCAGTCTGCCACAAGCCATAATGAATTTTTGCCCTCAAGCTGGAGAAGCTGCTGGTGCCAGCAGTCCCCAGAAGGTCAGCCTGCACTTTGTTTCCATGCCGCCCTCTGCCTCTTCCCCAGGTTTGATGTTTTCTTTACCAGCATCCACCATTATGGCCTTTTCCCCTTTTCAAATAGACTTTTTCTTCATTCAGCTTTAACAAGATTTTAAAGTACTGGGATTACTAAACAATTCTGTAACATCTGTTAACTCGCTCTGCTTCTAAAAAGGGAATTACTATACTACGAAATGACCAGATCAGTATCTTTCTAGTTACTCCACAGCAGTTTTTGTATCATACTTATTTTCTGCAGAAATGAAGTATGTTTCACAAACAAGACCATGCCTCACAGTTTTAAGTTTTCTACTACAATTAATTCTTCTTGCATCATCCTCTGTCCTCATTACATTTTTATTATAAGAATTAATATATTTTGCCATTTACTATTCATGTTACAATCATGGAAAAGTCGTGAGAGTGAATACATTTTGTATCACTTTTTCCTCGTTATAATATTAAGATGTTCTCAAGCATGGATTAATTCAATGCCACTTTTCACTCTTTATCCTGGGAAGGAAAATTAAAATAGTTATGGAACTTGAGCAGATACTGTTCTATAGCTATTTTGTTGTTGGTCTAGAGATTTTGTCAAGAAGAAAAATAATAAAAAAATGTATAATTCTGCTTAAGAGAGAATGTAGAAGGAATGAGTAAAATGGGGCAGATGACCTAGGCCTTGTAATTGTCTCAAGGTCATAATGTCAAACCCTGTTCAGATGCTATGATTATAAAGGTATAATTTTCATTAATCCACTGTTTCCCAAGTGAAGTGGAAACAATTGTTTAAAATTTGAGAGTAAGAATAAAGTATGATGAAGTCCTGGAGGGAAGAGGAGGCCAAGAAAATTGGTCAGCGTTCAAGGATCACCTCCTCCAAGCTCAGGAGTGATGGATCCTGGCAAAGAGGAAGTCAGGACAAAACAACAGGGGGCCTGCATGGATGAACAAGGAGCTCCTGGACAAACTCAGACATAGAAAGGAAGCTTACAGAGGGTGAAAGCCTAGGAGAAAAACAGAGAAATTGTCTGAGCAGCCAGAGATCAGGTTAGGAAAATCAAAGCCTTGATAGAATTAAAACTGGCTGCAGTGTCAGGGGTAACAAAAAGCATCTATAGATGCATTGATGATAAAAGGAAAACTAGAGAAAGCATGAGCCTTCTGGAGAAGGAATCAGGATATCTGGATACCCAGAATATTGGGAAGGCTGAGGTTCTCAACAACTTTTTCCCTCAGTCTTCACCGGAAAATCCTCCAGCCACACTGCCAAAGTTGCAGGAGGCAAAAACAAGGACTGGGAAAATGAAAGACTGTCCACAATAGCAGGTAAAGTTTGAGACCATCTAAGGAACCCCAAAGCACAAAAGTTCATGGAACCTGATGAGATGTATCTGTGGGTCCTAAAGGAACTGATAGATGGAGTCACTAAGATACTATCCCTCATATTGGAAAAGTCTTGACAGTCCAGTGAAGTTCCCACTGACTGGAAAAGGGAAAACACAGCCCACATTTTTAAAAAAGGGTAAAAGGAAGACCCAGGGAACTACTGGCCGGTCACTCTCACCTCTGTTGACAGAAAGCTCATGGAGAAAATCCTCCTGGCAACTATACTAGGACACATGGAAAATAATGAGGTACTCTGTGGCAGCCAACAGGGTTTCACTAACAGTAAATCGTGCCTGACAAATTAGTTGCCTTCTACGACAGACTTACAGCATTGGTGGACAAAGGAAAAGCAACTGATGTCTATCTGGACTTGTGGAAAGCATTTGACACTCTCTCAGATGACGTCCTTTTCTCTGAATTGGAGATATATGGATCTGATGGATGGGACACTTGATGGATAAGGAATTGTCTAGATGGTCACACCATGTTGTGGTCTGCAGTTCAGTGTCTGAGTGGAGACCAGTGATGAGTAGTGTTTCTCAGGTGTTGGAACTGGTGTTGTTTAATATCTTTGTCAGTGATATGGACAGTGGGATTGAGCGTACCTTCAGCAAGTTTGCTAATGAAACCAAGCTGAGTGTCGTGGTTGACATACTGCAGGGAAGGGATACCATCCAAAGGGACGTGGACAGGATGGAGAGGTGAGTGCGTGCAAACCTCAAGGCCAAGTGCAAGGTCCTGCACATGGGTAAGAGCAATCTCAAGCACAGAGGCAGACTGAGTGAGGAGTGTATAGAAAGCAGCCCTGAGGAGAAGGACTTGGGGTTGTTTGTGAATGAAAAGCTGGACATCAGCCAGCAGTACACTCGCAGCCCACAAAGCCAATTGCGTCCTGGGCTGCATCAAAAGAAGAATGGCAAGCAGGTCAAGGGAGATGGTTCTGCCTCTTTACTCTGCTTTTGTGACACTGCACCTGCAGTACTGTGTTCAGCTCTGGGGCCCCTAGCATAATGATGTCATGGACCTGCTCAAGTATGTCCAGATGATCAGGTAGTCAGACAACCTCTCCCGTGAGGACAGCTCGGGACAGCTGATGTTATTCAGCCTGGAGAGGAGAAATATCCAGGGAGATCTTATACTGGACTTCCAGTACTTAAAGAATCCTACAGGAGAGATGGGGAGGGACTCTATCAGGGAGTTTAGTAATGGGACAAGGGGTAACAAAATGAATGAGAATATATTTAGATTAGTTATTAGGAAACACAAGTTTTGGTGCTTTGGGCTTTGGATTTGAGTCCTGTTCCCTCAAAATTCCAACTCAGCTATGGATGACCACAAGAACAAGGGAAATTTTTGCTGCCTGCAGACTGCTTCTTTTGATCTGCTGTATTAAATAAGCCTGTGATCTTAACTCCAACTGTATATATGTGGTTGGCATCATTTTAGCAGCCTGTTATTGAACTAAAAATGAACTTCTTTTCATGTACTCCTCCAACATCCCCTTTGCACCAAGAGAGGGGCCTTTTTTGGGGCAGACTGGAGATGCGTCTCCTGTGGCCAGGGCTTCTCTTCGTCTCCTCTTTGGCTGGCTCAAGGCATTTGTCTGGCCTGATGCTCCATAACTTTAAATTGACTTGTAAAAACAATAAAAGAAATGTCTCTTTCCATATATATAGCATCAAATCCCTTATTTTTAACCTTTCAAACTCTTAAAAAGAGTTACAGGGTTTCTAATGAGCAGCATTTACCATTTAAAATTGTTACAGCCTGAAATTGCACCTGGTTTCCCACTATATGATTTGAAAGATTTATAGACTCAGGTCTTCAGTGCTCTCTAGACAAAAGGTAGAGCAGAGAGGGGGAAAAACCAGCAAAATATAACCAGGCATTGTCAGGGCCAGCAATGCAGCGTTGAGCCCTTACCATGCCTGCCCGTCTCACCTCCAGTCCAGCCCCATCCCCAAGGAGGTGACTGAATCCTGGGTCTGGCAGGGGACTCCAGGGGCCAGATCAGGCGCCTCAAGAGGCAGCCAGAGATTTCCAGTGCAGCCTTTTTGCCCCCAGGATTCAAGGTACTATCTGTGCTGGGCTGAGAACTAAGTGTATGCCAAAGACTTCATTGGAACAGGACTCTGACTTTATCAACGGATGGGAAAATGTTTTAGATGAGGAAACCTGCTCCATTTGATTTTGTATGCTTGTTTGCTGAGATAGAAATCTTATTCTTAGATTTCTTCTGTAGACAAAGCATTCTGGATCAGCATGTAATTCATATAGTGCAGATGTGGCATGAAAATATGAGGGATGCTATTGGAAACGTTCCCATTTGATCTTCGAGCATAAATAACACCCCAGCTTGGTCCGCAGGGTCTGGACTGTGCACAGACTGCTATGCCCAGGGCCTCTCTCCATCCTGTTAACCCCTACATGAACACAGGGAGTTTGTCATGAACAGTTGCATTGTCAGCATTTGTTTTTGTTGCTTGCCTTTTCTCATGTTCTGTTCAGCTGACTCTTGGTTTTGCTTTGGTTTTTAAAAAATACTTACAACTAAAACTAGACATTACAGTTTTTTGAAGGTGGCACTGGTAGGAGCTATGGCAAAATCAAATGTACCTCCAAACCACTCATGAAATTAATATGATCCTAAGTCAGAGCTACAGCTATGACTTAAAGTAAGAAATGTGAAAGGTCAGTTATTTAGGTTAAAAACACAATACGGCTTTGACAATCCATCTGTCCTGTAGATCTGGAGGCAGAAAGAAAGGAACAAACCTTTTCTTGTTCCACGAACTGTTATAGCATTCATATGCTGTACTCGGTTTGGCCTCACACTGATACTATTTTCTGCCAATGTATGTGATTACAATTGACAGTGCTTATTCATATGTAGGCTAGACTGTTGTCTGCATTAAGTCTTACATTTAATTGATTTTTCAAACCAAAAAGATTATTTTATCAGTAAAATGGGCGTGGAACTATGAGGTTGGTGATACAGTGGCACAGGTTGCTCAAAGAGGTGGTGGAGGCTCCATCTCTGGAGACGTTCAAGGTCAGGCTTGATGGGGCTCTGAGCAACCTGATCCAGTTAAAGATGTCTCTGCTCACTGCAGCAGCTTTAGACTAGATGACCTTTAAAAATCCCTTCCAGCCCAACACATTCTATGGAAAAAGAGATTTCAATACATAATTTCCATTTGTATTTGACATATGTTTACCTCTCTAGTTCTTCTCCTAATCTGAAAATCTTACGTAAGGTGAATTCTGGACAATCAACTGGTTTAATTACAGAAGGCTGACATGCTCTCAATTAAATTCTCTTGTAAGTTCGTTTATACTCTCTCTACACATATTTTAAGAAAATTTTTATTAGTGACAGGATCCTTTTCCATCTTCAGCTTAAACTTCAGCAGACCCCCTGGGGATCTGTAAAAAGGAAAGACATGTTGCTAGGGCATGAAGTAGAATTTTCACGAAGTTCCACTACCCCCAGTGCATCACATCTGCTTATATCTTGTAGCTTGTATTAACCACGTCATAGCTCAGTCTTGCAAATGCAGTCAGGCAGTGTGATTGACAAATCAGATCAATCAAGCTTCTCATCGTCAGAAGGAGATGGAGTCACTCAAGACGGCTGGAAAGATGCTGGCGCCTGTGAGAAAATTATTTTTAAGTGTGTAGCTCTGTATGTCTTTGGGAAGATATTCCTTCTCTTGCAGGGGCCTGCTGGTGCATCCAACGGGCGAGATTTGTTGCAGGGCCTGTAATTAGCAACTAATAAAATCCCCCCATCCCCAGCCTCCCTGTAAGCCAGCAGCAGGTGCTCCTATTTTCAGATGTAAGCCAAATATCTGCCAAATCACTTGGCAGATTTCAACTAGAAATGTGCCAAATTACCTGTCATAGCTAAACTGCCTTTTTAGAAGAAAGACAAATGCTCCCGGTGCTCGATTTGTGTGGAACGAGAGTGCCCTCCC
>NW_009735563.1:0-38335 GCF_000703405.1 Apaloderma vittatum | reverse complement strand
GTAAAGTGGTTCAAGACATCGTGCAAAGGTGGAGCAGGCTCACATCAGGCTTCCCCGCTATCTGTGGCTAAGTATTACCGATGGCTAAAATCACCTCAAATAAGATGCACAAAACCAGGAGGGAGGCACTTAGCATGGCAATGAGCATGCCAAGGGAGGGCCAGAGGTACTGAGGGATGAAAAAGAGGCCCGTAAATGGTGGCGATATACCATGAGTCACAACTTTTTGCTCTTGCTAGTGCTATTGCCTTCACCAAAACAACACAGGAGCAAGGGGACATACTCGGAAAGCTTGCAAATTGTGGCAAACAGAGGGTAACTCCTGCCCTTCAGATTAGAACCTAAGTTAGGAAGAGGATGCGATGAGAGCCAACAGTCAGTCAGTAACTTTCTCTCTTGTGCAGGACAAAGGCACCAGCCTGCACCAGAGCAATCATCCAAGGAAGTTTGCCAATACCTGGAGCTAAACCCCATTCAAGGTTAAAAAAATGAAAAGGGCCCAGCAAAAGGTTGCCAAGTTAGGGAGGGGTCTAAGCACATGGCTTCTGAGGAGTGGTTGAGAGTTAGGCTTATTTAGTCTGGCAAAGAGGAGATCAAGTGACCATCTAAGAGCTGTCTGTAGGTATTGAAAATGGAATTAAAGTACATCAGAAATAAGATCTTCCCATATTGAAAATGGAATTAAAGTACATCAGAAATAAGATCTTCCCAAGGAATAAAAAGGTGGTATGATAAAAGGTAACAGCAAAAAGTTGCAACTTGGAAGGCTCAAATTGGACTCTGTTCTTCTTCTTTGTTTTTTTTTTTCATTCCTTAGAAGTGATGTACAGCAGTTGAAAAGGCAATTCAGAGTAGTTGCTGTATACCCATCACCAGATGTTTTCAAGACTTAGCAAGACAAAGACATGGGAGACCTTACCATGATGCTCTTGATAATCCTGCTTTGAGTAGGACTTAAACTGGGAGATTTCCAGCTGTTCCTTCTGAAACTAAATACTCTGTCATCTCTAACATGTTTGGAAAGGTGGATAACAGTTCTCATATAAAGGGATGAGAAAATTGACTGGGATGAACATGTGAAGACAATCTGCCATTCCCAATGATTGAATTAATTGTTGAATATATTTGTGAATACAGGATGATTATATTTGTGAATATATGCCTGCACTGGCTTCACAGTTTCTGGAGCAAACACTATCAGCTGAATATTCACAGCGACAAGAAGCTCTATGTGTGGCTATATGCGGTACTTTTAAAGGGACAGAGAGCTTTAAATTTATTTCAAAATGAGCAGGAATAGGCCTGTGGAATATTTTAAGTATGAATTATGCTGAAAGACTGCAAACCAGTAAACCACTGTAAACCAGTGTGAATTGAGTACATCACCTATCCAGAATCATCAAAGTATCTTCTGTCCATCAAAAAGCCCAAACTAACTAGGGGATCTATATTTCATATTCCCACTATGAATTCATGAAGGAAAAACTTGAATTCTGGGAAAAGTTCTGTTGGGTCATTTAATCAAGACCTCACATCACACACATAAAATGCAGCTCAAATGACTGGATTTGTACAGATCTGCAATGGTTTGACCCTGGTAGGCAGCTGAGTACCACACAGCTTCTCGCTCATATCCCCTCTCAGTGGGACCAGGGAGGGAACAGGAAACGTAGAAGTGTAAGAATGCATGTATTGAGATAAAAACAGTTTAATAATTAAAAAAGGAGAGGGAAGAAAACAACAAAAAGAGAAAAAGAAGAATAAAACCACAAAAGAAACAATGAGAACAGGTGAATCAAAACATCTGCAACTGCTCATCACCAACCAACTGATGTCCAGCCAGTCTCAGAGCAATGGCAGCTTTTCATGTGTGCTCCCCAGCGTTTTATTGCAGAGCATGACGTCATACAGTGTGGGATATCCCTTGGGTCGGTTGGGATCAGTTGTCCCAGTCGGGTCGCCTCCCAACTCCTTGTGCATGCTCAGTCTCCTCGATGGTGGGCTGGGGGGAGGAGCAGAAAAGGCCCTGACTTTATGTAAGCACTGCTCAGAAATAACAAAAATATGCCTGTGTTATCAATACTGTTCCCAGCACAAAATGAAAACAGCTCCATGCCAGCTACCGTAAAGAAATTTAACTCTATCACAGTCAAAACCAGTACAAAATCTAAAGCCACTGACTGTACTTCAGAGGATGGTAGAAAGTAACTGCCTTGTTCGGATACTGTGACAATTCTGTTGCTTTGCTTGATGGCAAGGGCAAAGGGATAGAGAGGAAAGACACTCATGGAAGACACAGGCCAAAAAAAACCAAGAGTAGTCAGATCATGGAAAGGTGACCATGCAAATTTGGGAGTGTCTGGACGGTAGCTTAGGGCACTTTAAGTTACTCAAAGGACAGCAAATTAAGGACACCGTGAACAAACAGAGCAAGAGGCACAATCTTGGGGCAGTCACATGTGATGGAAAAGACAAACCAGAGAAGAGTGAGTTGTAGCTAAACAAGTCCCAGACTATGTATTTATGACTCCAAACATTAACAGACTGATTTTTGCAGCAGTGATTATCTGTGCACTCAGTTTTGCTGTATTTCATGAAGGTCCTGAGACTCTGGTACTATTGCTCGCTATAAAACAACTGGATTGAAGAGTAAGAAGGGGTAGGCTGAACTCTGACTCCAACAGATGTGAGTTTATACTGATCCATACCTGAAAACAATTCAATGAATGCATACACACTGGAAACTTGAGGGAGGAGATAAATAAATACTAAAGATTGAGCTAGAAATTTTCAGTTACTCAACAACATTCAACATCAAAATTGCTGAGCATATGCATTGAAATAAAGCAAAACACTCCATAACAGTTCTCCATGGACATGATCTTTAGCATTTAAATGACCAGTTGGAGTGAAATATATTAGCCTGTTCTGATGATAATTTTTAAATGGAAATTTAAGTCTACAAAGAAATAATCATTCAGCTGGGCTGACACATATTGGCATGCTGAGACTGCTGCAAAAGTGCCCCATGACTATCCATTATATATAAAGTTTCACGGGATATTTGCATAAACCTTCACAAGGGTCTAACCCTGCTAATAGAAGTTCTCACCTTTCTCCTGAATCACAATTTAGCTTTTTCAAATGCAGAGACAGAAAGGAAGAGATATTTTTTTAAAAAAAATATGCACAAAGCACCAGAGCAGCCTACAAATTCTAATGAAAGCTTTGGCTTGAATTCCCAGTTTTCACAGCATCTTGTGACAGCTTTCTCTCTCACTCATGGCTCTTCTCTGGCAAGGGAACAGTGAAGAGGATCGGTCAGTGGATATTTATGAAGTGCTTCAAAGTAAAAGAGTGCTCAGTATTGCTCTTCATAATTTCCAAAGCTCTCTGCTAAGGCAATCCTTTAAAGCTTAGCAATTTCAACTTCCTCTGTTTTCAATGCATGAACCTGATTTTGAAAACAAATTAAGAATTTCATTTAAGAAAAAAATGGGCCTCCACTAGAGGCTGGGAAATGACACACCTCCTGACAAATTTTAATTGAGCATGAATCCTCTCTTCCGTGTTTGCTTTTGATCCAGGTGGAGTCAAAACCTAATAATTAGGCTAATAATTAGGGATGTCATCCAGTCCGTGAATGCTAGGCCTCTACCTTTTGGCTATGACTTAGAAATCAAAAAAGTGAGTCTTATAATAATTTCCCTGGTCAGGGAAGAGAGGCGGGTAACCCTGAATATCACCAAAGCAGAAGACAGGACCAATTCTGCAGTCTTTCAGTAGTGCCTGCTTCTCTTCATTGACTGTATGGAGAAATTAAGATTTTTATTTTAGAAGAACACATTCATTATGCACATTTTAAGCACAAATTAGGTGGTGAAATTGAGCTAAATTCAGGCTAAATTCCGTTTTTGAAGCAGAAACATCTCTAGAAGTTTCTCCAGGTTTTATGCACGTCAGCATCTCAGCAGATAGAAAATCGTGCCCTTGAAAATTCTCAGCCCAGCTGCAGAATGAATTGGTTCTTCTGTCCCTCATCCGCTCACACTTAGTCACTACTCCAGTTTCTATCCTTATTCAAGAAACAAATCCTCAGTTTCAGAAGAGATTTGTTTCTTTCAAAAGTGAAATTCAATGGGCTCTAGGAGTCCCAAAATAGTGGAACAAATTCATCCGGCTATTAATAAAGGCAAGATATCCACTGAATTGTTTTAACTCTGCTTTTTTTGAGTGCTTCAAATTTTTAGAAATAATTCATGCTTATCCTTCTAAATGCTTCTAAATAATTTTTATTTAAAGATTAAATAGAGATTGAAAACAAGTCAAGGCATATTTGTGTCTTTTTGCCATGTCCTTGTATGAACTTACCAATAAAACTGGATTTTTTTTTAATTTTTTTTTCAGAATTACTGGGCCAGTCCATGCTAGGTTACTGTCACTGAAAAGGAAATCTCTTTAAGGGCCAGGTGGTATTTCAAACCGCAATATCCCTTCTTTGGGACTTTAGGGTGGGAAGAAAGTCTCATAAGAGTTCTGGCATTGTGTGGGATTCATCTGATCAGGGGTTGGTGTCAAGTAAGTAGACAGCTAAATCCTGTAAAGTCAGTGGAAAAGAACAAGCCTAGAGAAATTAAACCAGAAGAGTAAAGTATGTCTGGCAAATCACACCCCAAAAGTGCATCTTTCCTTCCTCTGATCCTAAAAAGAATTACACTCCTCCTATTAGGCAACAGAAAGACATCTACATCACAATTGCCTGAGGTGAAGTGAGGTGATACTACTCTGTGTTGAATTTTCCAATTCTTTATAAGGAATATTGTTCACAATAAGCTTGGCCAGACAATGGAAAGGGTTGCCCAAAGAACATGTGGATGCCTCATCATTGGGAGTGCTCAAGGCCAAGCTGGGTGGGACTTTGATCAACGTGATGGTTTATCACTGCAGGGGGTTTGGACTGGATAGTTTTTAAAGATCTCTTCCAATCCAAACCATTCCATGAAATTCACCCTTGCAGGTGCATCTTCCTGTCTTCCTTCCATCCTCCAGTCTTTGCCCCTGTCTTTCCTAATCCTTAGATCTTCTGTCTTTGTTGCTCTTTTCCTACATGTGGGCTATCACCTTTCCATCAGAGAATTTAATCCTCTGGGCTATAGCCCATACTTTAACATTGAAAAACCTCAATAGACAAATGCATTTTACCTGCTGGAGCCAGGAGATCCTCCATGCTGCCTGTAAGACTACAATGCTAAAAAAATAACTCTGCATTGCTGTCTTTGTTTTTTCTTTCTTAACTAAAAGATCCTGTAGAAGTGAAGGGAGTTTCACTTCAGTTAGAGCTAGGATTGAGCCCAGAGCTGGCTCTGAGCATTGACAATCTACAAAAATTTTATGGTTGTCCCTCGGCTGTCCAACTTCTGAAAAAACTATCTTATCCTCTGTGAATGTGAGGGCTTCCTTTAAGAATTTAAACACAGCATTCATAAAGAATTTAAACATTGCCCATATAGAGATATCAAGCCAAGAGCTTGTGCAGTTTGAAGGGAAACCCTTGTAGCAAAGCTAATAATGTAGTTAAATGTATTTGAAAAGATTTTATATGAAAGGACAATACATTAAAATTGCAAAGGTCAAGACAGAAAAAATAAGGTAAATGTGCACTTATTGTGTTTTTTGTTATGAAGGTAATTCTTAATTTGCATTTCTCTCTATAATTCAAAAAAATACAAAAATAAGTCCCTGTTGATTGCTATAGTTTGAGGTCCAGCCACTTGAATATTACTTCTGTTACAATGATGATTAATATTCATTTGCAATGTAGTCCACAGAATTACAACGGATTTACAATTTTGATAGTCATTATCAAGGCAACATCTCATTAAAAAGAATAAAAAAAGAAAAAGAGGGGGAGGCTATTCTGAGAACCTTGAAACGAATGCTCAGCTAGACTGTTACTGCCAATGTTTCCCACAGTGTTCTGCCAGCATAAAGAAAGTAAAATCTCTGTCTCATCATTTCGCAGAAACAATATCTCCCAGATTTTTCTGAGACTCCATGAAGCTCTCTGTCATATCCCACAAGGAGCAAGCTGTATGGACCTAGTCCAGCTCGTAGTCCAACTCCTTGGCCAACCCAAGTCGAATTCTGAAATCAGGCTGAGTCACGGAAGAATATTAAGTGTACAGGAACATGGAAACCTTTAGGTATGCTTACCCATGAGTCAGAGCACTGGTAGCAGCATAAAATGTGAAAGTGAACATACTGAAAGGCCCACCAACTTCTGCAGCAATAGAGAAGAGACCTTTTCATATTTCTCCTCTCCCACAACCATTCCAACAGAAGGCTGGCAATGCGGTCTAATGTACAAGGCAAGGCAAGAAGCCACCAATCTGCATATAAGAATGGCTGCACTGGCATGGTGCCAGTATACTCAGAACCGAAAAAGTTGAGTGTGTAAGACCTTGAAATAATCACGCTTCATTGTACAGGCAGTATACATATACACACACATACGTTAGGCGCATGTATATGTATAAAATAACCTTTTCTAGAATTTTTGGAATTTTTCTGTTGGCAGACTCCTGAACATTTTCTAAAGAGGAGCAGCCCCTCACACAGCACACTGATGCTTGCTCACAGCTAGAGATCGCTCTTCTCTCTTGTTTTTCACATAATCCTTAGAAGTTCATGTCTGTGGCTCAAAACCACTGCACTGTATAACACCTTAACCTACATGTCCCATTATATTTTAAATTCTGTAAACAATTTACCAAGGAGAAGTAAGCTGTGATATCTAAGTGGAGCTGGCACTAAAAGGTTGAGGGCAAAAAGTGATAAAGATTTCCCAGTGAAGAAGCAAGAACCAGAATTTCTTGATTCCTGACAGAATTTATTTGTTAACTGGGTAAAGTGGGTTTTTAGTTTAACCCGTCAATTTACAAAAGGGAAAAAAAAAATAATTTCTACCTATTTAATTCAAGTACTGAGGTAATATTTAACATTTAAGAAATACGTCAATATCGAAACACACCATGTAACTGTTTCTATATAATTTTTGCCCCTTTGAGGGGCAGATGATTTTTAGGGGCAATATACTTTCATAGTTTCAGGTCTTAATATCTCCCTTTCAAAAAGTTCCTTCTTTCTCCTTACTATTTTAATAATATGTTCACATTATCAAACCAGCCTTTACCATTCTGCTAGCAACTCTTTTCTTGAACTAATTCTGTGTATTTTTTCTACTTCTTTTGACAAAAATGTTTTAGTTTCACATATGTAAATATTTCTCTGTTGTAAGATTTTTTTGTTTTCTTTTTTAACTCTCATGTCTGAAATCTCCATTACCTTGACCTTAATTTATTGATTAAAGTCTTGACACCTGAAACAACCTTCATAATTTTTTATAGTTTTTATCACAAGTTACAGAGCACTGGTCAATTATGTTTTTAAGCAAACTATATTTGCGTTAAAAAATTCCCTGTCTTCCAAATAAAAATAATTGTGAAGAATTATTCTTTTTTTTCCCTTTCTTTGAAAAACTTGTTGTAACATTGAAAATTTATCAAAATGCTATGAAAATGTATAGAAAGTTATTGAAATTTGTCACTTTAAATCTGATAGCTTCTTGATAAAAAATTTAATGAAAATTTGAAAGAAAAAACCTAAAAAAAGTGAAAAATGGGTTCTTTTCCACATCCTTAAAAACAACTTGGACATCTTTTTGTGAATAAAGTTTTAAATATTTCAACTCACTGTAACTATATAATAATTAAGACTGTGTATAACACTGTAAATTGGCTTTAGTAAAACATTAATAATGCATTGCAGAGGAACCTAAGATATACTTATTTTTTTAAAAATCTTTTCACAATCCTGACCACTCTATGTCTCCAGCTTATTTTCATCTGATCGGGTTTTTTAGGAGTATTATTGACTAGATTTTAAATTTCATATCAGAGTAATAAGATTTAAAAAAAAAACAAAAATTTGTTGGGGGAAATGTATTGAAAATTAAATGTAAAAATTGTACCTCTAAGGCTGTAACAAGCACAATAACGACCCTCTGTAATATAATCACAAGAAATATTGACAGATGCCACTGATATTTTACAAGTAATCCAATAGACTCCTCTTGGTTTGGCAGTTTCTAACTTGAACAGAAAGACAAATATCAAGACTCCTTCATTCTATGTTAAATATTTCACTTCTCTCAATTATTCGAATGTATGCATGTTACAAATTATTACCAGTAATGGAACCACCCAAATATTTTCTTTCAACAAATGGAAACACTGAAACTTTCCTACACGTTTTTTGGACTTCTCAGTTCATCACACATGAAGTTTTAACCTGAGTTCATAAACACTTGTTTCCTCTTGTGTTGACTACCCCAAAAGTGCTACAAATATATAGCTTTGTTAATACGTAAATAAGCATTCTATTAAGGACAGCCAAGTTCCTGTGTTAATATTCAGGAGAAATGAGAACCGTATTGGTCCAATCACATTGAAAGAATTGGCCTTTTAATTCTGATTCAGTGCTTCAGAAGTGGCTCATGTCATTATGTGGACAAAGAACATAGAAACTGAAGAGGTGTAGTGACTTCTCCCAAAAGCACCAATATTTGGAAGCTTGAATGCCTTAAAGCCATAGCACTTCATTCTCTGAAACAGAAATGGAAATGGAGAGTTTGAAAGTCCCACCTGATCTCATTTCTACCACTGCACTCTTTTGGTTAAGGGATTCTCCTCCACTCAGTGGGAAGGTTGGCCTCTGTTACCTCGTCCTTCAGGCACTATTTGAAGTAGTTGAGTCCTGCCACGAGGAAAAACTTCTCCAGGAAAAGTTCAGAGTCCAAGACGGCGATGTGGGCAGCCCGGCCTATCAACGTGTTGGCGGTGTTTGGCAGAGCGTGGAACACATTGTGTCTGATCAAAGTGCAGTCCTTAGCCCCAATCAATGGCTGCAGCAGGTTGTTAATCATTTCTGCATAAACAGGACCTGCAAAAGAGTTTATTGTCACAACTATATGCCAAAGCTGCCCAATCCCCTCTTTCCTTCTAAGATCATTCAATTACGGTCACAATGTGAAGGAAAATGAAAGCAGAGCCAAAAATGTAAGAGACAGTCCATTTCATGGATTTGCCAAGTGCCAGAATGCTGTTAGTCTAACAAAGTCATTGGCCATCTGCTGAAGTTGACACCATCAACTCTGGGACCCTCAGTGTCTGGTTTCCTTTCCTCCACGGTGGAAGGAAATGCTCTTGTTTCTTTCAGGAGAAGAGGGTTGGACTCACACTGCCTTTGAATTCAAATGCAAAAGGATCTGGCAAGACATGAAGGTCCATTCAAGTTTCTCCAGGGAATCTAATGCAGGAGGAGAATCACGCAGATAGCTGAGGATATTGTAGGGCAAAACCAATGGCTCAGGAAACTTGTACTCATAAATGATCTAGACTGAATGTAGATCTAGCTCCTCTTAGGCCAAACATCTCCCTGAGAAGCAAGGAGTGGAAGAGAGAGTTATGAAATTACCTTTTAATTCATATCTGAGGGAGGTTAGAAAGAGATAGAATTTAGGTAAGACGTGTGTAATCCATGTGGATTACTGGGCCTGGGTTTCTCTTTTTACTTCCAAAGAGTACCTCCATTTCTAGGTACTCACATATGTGAACTGGGTGTGGAATTACACCAGACATTATTTCTGGAAGTGAGGCAGTGAAACATTTTGTAGGTGATGGTTTTGCTAATAACAAAGGCAATACCTGGGACAATACACAGCCTGAGCTCACAGCCAGGCAAGGCCAATGATGCCATGAGTCCTGATGTGCTCTACAGATTTCATTACAAACCATTATGATTTTAGATCTGTCCCTTAAATTACTTGGCAATCATCCAAACACTGCTGAAAATAAAGTGAAAACCTCCTGGATTTGGATGTACTGAGAGAGATTTCATTATGTGAAACAAAGGTCAGGCAATACTAGTAAATCAGCAGACTACAGAAAAAAAACGTCAAGAGCTAGTTCTATTATCACCACTTTCAAAAAGATAAATTAGAGGGAAGGGACAGAAGCAGTAAGAAACCTTTGATTATGACCTGACCGAAATTTGTTTTCATCAGACAAAGAGCTTCTTAAAAAGCTTCTTTTATTGATTTCAGTAATTCCCTGTGGGAAGAGAACACTTTCTTCCTTATCAAACAAACATTTGAGTTTTCATCATGCTGATGAAAAATCCTTCTAATGCAACGACCTCAGTTACACAAAAACACAATTCCACAATTGTAAATATAGGAAGGATCTTAAACATACCTGTGTGTCTGTCCTTCAGTGCGTTTTTACACATTTCTATTCTTGCTGAATGAAAAGGTACATATCTGTCCTGGGGTGAGGCCACTAACACCACATTTTTAAAGTACTGAAGACCTGTGGCAAATGCAATACATAGATTTATCAAAATGATGCACAGCAATGAAAATAGATACAGTGTCAGCATGATATTTAAAGAGATTGAAAGATAGCAGGGACTTCTACTTTAAGAAGACAGTTGGGAATTTCTGGAAGCTTAAAGAGTTATCTGGGAATGTAGGCACAACACTGCTTCTGATACTTAAAGGTTGAACTCGATGATCTTGAAGGTCTCTTCCAACCAAAACTGTTCTATGATTCTTCTGTACATCCTCTCAACTACTTTTTGGATCAGGGTGCTAGAGTAGGGGCACCTCTATTTTAATTCAGTATGCCAGCCCATATATCCACATCTGGACCTACCTACTTCAGATTTTTTAACTAGGCATTTACCTGGATGATTCTGACTTTACAGACAACCCTCTTCACATTTGAATTTCTGATTTCTGCCTTTGCAGGGACAACATGTTCATTTATAACCAGTCTACAAAGCTAACAAACAATGAATCACTTTGACTCACAACACATGCTTAGAAATTCTTTGCTTGGGAAGTTACAACCGCGATATCAAGTGTGCCCCACAGAAATGAGAGCCAGGGAATCAAAGGGAAAATTCAGATAAGGAAATTCAAACAATGTCGAGAGACAGCAGCTTCTAGTCCTTGATTAAGCCCTGTAGTGTTTTCATAACATTATAAAAAAGGTCTATAGTTGTCAGACTAAGAATTCAGAAGTTACATTCACCTTAACATAGTCTTTGTTTTCTATTAGCAATGTACCAAATTACATGGGACACCGAAGTATGAGAAAAAAGTTAACTATCAAGTAGTCACCTTGCGACTAGATACTTAGCACCAGTTTGCTTACATGAAATATCCAAAATAACTCTTGTGAGTAAATATTTACTTGAACAGAATGATCATGTTTGCTTTCTTTTCTTAAGAAAGACCTGATTTATTTCATTTATTCACAACAGGAGATAAAAAGATCTCTGTTTAGACATCATTTTTTCCAGTGTGAGACCATACATTTCACTGTGTAGTACAGATGTGTCACAACAGAAATGAATAAAATTTGCTCTTCATCTCACAGAGTCATATTTCCTAGAGACAAGAGATGATAAACTTAAAAAAATAATAGAAACAGAAAGATGATTTTCATCTAGTAGCATAAAATAAGCAATTGTGGACAGTCAACCATGATATTTCCTGCTTGTAGAATATAAACTTAGGTGCATGTTTAATATAGCACAAAGGTGTTATTTGGCACTAACAGTTGGACAAATACATTCACTAACATCTGGCATAGAAAAAATGCACTGATAAAACAGACATTAGATTTTAGATAGAGCAACCCTTCTATAAAGTAGGAGCATTTAAAGAAAGAGCATTAACAAAGTGCAGATTTCCTTTACTTCCTAGAGGACACGTCAGTCCAGCACAATCCTTTGGAATAGCTCTTGATATTTACACAGCTGCATCAAGGCCTACTCACCCGTTTTTTGGCTGAGCTGATAAAGGAAACACTTGCGCAGATCCGCATTGTCCCTGAAGGTCAGTTGCAGAAGTGATCCTGACTTTTTCAACTTCTGCATGAGCCACAGGCCTGGAATGAAAACGGGTGCGTATTTTTTATCCTGTTTGCAGATCTCCGACTAAGGGGATTAAAGACATGTGCCTGCAGCAAGGATAACTCTGTAACTCAGTGTAAGTCTTTGTTTCCTCTTGTATTGCTAATCAACAGCGATAAAAGTCTCAGGGTGCCTCTGGATAGGGGCAGTGGTTTTAAGCTAAAAGAGAGTAGATTCAGAATGGGTACAAGGAAGAGGTTTTTTTATGATGAGGGCGGTGAAGCACTGGAACGAGTTGGCCATAGAGGTGATGGAGGCTCCAACCCTGGAAATATTCAAGGTCAGGTTGGACAGGGCTCTGAGCAACCTGATCAAGTTGAAGATATCCCTGCTCACTGCAGAGGAGTTGGACTAGATGACCATTAAAGGTCCCTTACAAACTAAAACATTCCACTATTCTCTGATTATCCATGTCATGATAGTGTAAACACTCCGGAAGACTGAGCTTTGGGACGCTCTATTCCCATAGCACTGTAAGTATTCTTTAGCCTTGGAGGTGCCTCTTTTTATTGACAGTATATAAAGAAGTGGAAGAACACAGTGGAAGCAAGGTCATCTCTCGGGTTTGCAAGGGCTCTGTATCAGTGGCTGCATGCCCCTGGGCTTTTCAGGAAGTGCTGTGCTGGACCTTGTTGTACATACTGAAAGGCGCCCTCATCACAATTTTTTTCTGTGTAGGTTTGGAGTCTTCAGCAAATATTTTCCACAACTCCAGTGAACAAATCATGTCGTTGCAATTTTTTGCTACCATCCAAGTGTGGCTCTCTCATGCACTCTGCCATGGACTGCAGCCAGTCATAGCTTTCCCACCAACTCTTACCTGTACTAACCAAAGTACTGTTGTTGTAAAGCGTTCCCAGGTGAGGCCCAGAGAGTGATAGGAAGGTGTGTAACTTGTTGAGGTAATAGCGAAACCTGGGGCGAGTTAGTACAGATCGAATGATGACGTTACCAAGGGAATGTCCAATAAAACTGTTGGGAAAGAAAGAATTACTTTAACACAAAAACATATGTATTTTATTTAAATTAAACATAAGGATGGTATAAAACACTCTTGAGGGGACTTTATCGGTAATATCCATTAATTTCAGGAATAACCATTTCACTTTTTTTCAGCCTAATAGATACTTTTCCATCTATAAAAATGCAAAAATTCATCGTATTGATTCAATGGGTTTTGACACAGGGCACTTTTGGAAAAGCTAATTTCACTGAATGTTGCTCATGTAATTCAAAGAGTTACAGACAATTAACTGTCAGAGTGCTTACCTTATTCGGGATATGGAGAGGTTGTACAACTGTATATGCTGAATAATTTCATCCAATAATCGGTCAGTCATTGTATCAAAATCAGCAAAAGTGTCTGTCTGGTGAAAAATTAAATGAATAGATGATATAAAATATATTGCACTCAGTGCTGATGTTATTTTCAAAGTAAAATGTAAGCAGCAATGTAATAACAAATACAAAATTTCTTTGTATCTGCTCAAGGGGGAAGGGGAAAGATTTTCCTGTCTCCAGATCCTCTAAAGATTAGTTCTTTGAAAACAGTCATGAAGTCTCACTTTCAGTTATTAACAAGTAGCTTCCAATTACTACTGCAAACTTACTCAAGAGGTGTATTCTCTTTCTTGCACAGCATCAACAATAACAACAATACCATGGGTTGGTGTGGGTCACATAGCTATCGTTAAAACCCATGTAGAAATTCACTGTCCTCAGTGGGCTCAGAGGTAAAGCAAAATTTTCTGTCATAGAGTCTCTTTGGCTCCGTGTTGTGCCTTTTGTCTTCAAAAACACAGTCTGAGAATTCAGGTTAGGACTAGAGTAACCCTACACATCGTAGGGCATGGAAATAGGGCCCTGTAGAAGACAATTCATATTTTAGGGGGATTAAATTACCTCCTGTGTTTGCTTCTCTTTCACTACCAACTGTGTCTGACTTTGGCATAGGCCATGATAGGGTAAATCCAGACCTACAATTTATGAATAGTATGATTAAAAATGTCAGGCTGATGTTTCCAGAGTATGATCTTAACGCATCCTGACTTGACACTGGTGAGAACTGCTAATGCTCAGCCATTCTGAGCATGGAGGAAAAGCTTTTGGCATTTAGGCTTTAACAGATTACTATGGTAAAGTGGTTTCTACCATTGTACACTGACATGTGGGTTATGCTGATGCTAAGGATGTAATCACAAAATTGTACAGCGATCTTAACGAAATCCTGTGTGTTTGTTATTCAACACTTATCAGTAAGAGAATGAGTGCTAGAGAGGCAAACAATTTGTTGCTTGCAACAGTACTGCCAGTTGTAGTACAACAAAACAAATAATATATTGTCCAGTCTATACAACTGCAGGCAGATCTTACTCAGAACTGTCTCATTTGGCAAACCAACAGGATTCTAAATCAAATTCCTAACTAAGGAGATGCCACAAAAACAATCATCAAATGTTGGAACAGCTATTCAGAGCAAACATATCAGTAATTAATGTTTTTGTGACACAACTCATCTTGCTAATTGCAGCTATTGCAAAGGAAAACATGAGCATATTCACTTTGCAGTTTGGCCTTAAAATAAATGTTCTCATAAACTACAAACAATCCACTAACCTTCTGCCTGTTTGTTTTGTCTGCATTGATAATTAGTGACTTCCTCCTAGGCTCGTTATCCTAAATCTTTCACGTTGTTTGAAAGTGGAAGAATATCAGCCCGAGCATTAATCATTAAAAAAACCACATCAAGCATCATATTTCACCTGGTTATTTCTCCATCCTTCAGCATCATCTCAGCCTGGTTGAGCTTGTCAAATGTATCACAAATGAATGCCTAAAAAAAAGATTTGCCTTTTCCTCTACAAGGCAAACTTCAGCCAAATGACTGATTTCTTGGGTCTTGCAGTGCCATGGGAACTTCCACACTTGCACAGACTATAAAAACACTAAAAGGGCCAGTTACAGGCTCTGGAAAATGTTAAATATAGATGTTTCATGTTCTGAAAACATGAGAAGAGGATTTGATGCAAGTGATCTCATTATTTTCATTGTCCTTACACTCACTGCACAGGTCTGCTGCTGACGGAGATATGCACTGGAAGGTGGTGAGTTCATAGACTAACACCAACTCGCCACTTCAAAATATAAAAGTTGTTGAACAAAGAATGTTGCAAAGCTTTGACTAAAGTTTCTGAGCTGGTCATAAATCAGAACAATGTTTGTGACTGGGCACCGGGAAACCTTATCTTGTGCACAAAGTCAGGCCTCTTCTGCATAAATGTGGGTTTATTGCAGAGAAAAGCATAGAGTTCGCTTCTGTTTCTAGGCCTAGACTAGCAATGAATTTTTCTCAAAGACATTTCTGTATCATTAAAGGAAATAAATCTCACAAATATTTCAGTGGAAGAAACAACGGCCGATGCAGCAAAGGCAGCTGATGACAACTGCTGGATATTCCACCTTGGGAGAATTTAGCATCACCAGTGCTGTTTTGTCTGGCATCAAAAGGCAGAGGCACAAGGCTGCTAAGTTTGCAAACAGACAGGATAAATCAATTTTCTCTTCCAAGGCCTAGTCCTATAAGTGCTAATGTCATTGCATTTGACTTTAATGCTGGGAATATTTTCTGATGCGGCTGAACACCGTATCAAATTGGAAAGGAACAGGATCAGGCCTTTGCACTAATACTACATAAAATTCCCTGAATTCGCCAGTGCTTTTGTTTCATTCAACTTGTGAAAAGGCCTTGCTGAAGGCCCAGTTTTGGCAATGCCAACAGCTATTAGCAGATATAAAGGAAGACAGAAATGAGCTCTGTATTACCTGATTTCTTTCAGACATTAGAAAGTCCAGTTTTCCGCCAGGGAGTCCCAGTTCTATAAAAGTCTTCACCAGCCGCAAATCTGCACTGTTACCTAGAAATAAACAGCACTTTATAAGACATAATTCAACAGAAAAATAACTGCTACAGAGTTGATTCAGTAAATTTGGCTTCCTGCAAACCCTGGCGCCAAGGAACTCTTGCTAAGTGCTGCTGAGAGAGCTCACCACACTATAAGGTCATGCATTAAACAACAGGGGAGCAAGAACACCCACAGCCTGCACAAGGTGGGGCTGGACCTTGCCTCCTGCTGCTGGAAACTTCACAAGTGCTGGGGCAGAAAGAGTAAACCTAAGTCCCAGAATAACTGTGTCCCGTATTTGCTGAACAGAAGAGGTAAGACAAAAAGACCAAAGAAGCTGAGATCTGTCCTTCTACCTACACAGTTCATAGAATCGTAGAATGGCCTAGGTTGGAAGGGACCTTAGAGCTCATCTAATCGAACCTCCCTGCCATGGGCAGGGACACCTCTCAACGAGACCAGGTTGCTCAAGGCCTCATTCAACCTGGCCTTGAACACCTCAAGGAGGGGACATCCGCACCTTCTCTGGACACTTTATTCCAGTCTTTCCACCCTCATACTGAAGAATTTTTCGTAAGATCCAATCTAAATCTATTTTCCTTTAACTTAAACCCATTTCCCCTTGTCCTATTTCTGGACACTTTTGTAAAAAGACCCTCTCCAGGCTTCCTGTAGGTTGGTTCCCTTCAGGTACTGGAAAGCAGCTGTTAGGTCCCCCTGGAGTCTTCTCTTCTCAAGGCTAAACCATCCCAGCCCCCGCAGCCTGTCCTCATCGCAGAGGTGCTCCAGCCCTTGGATCATCTTGTGGCCTCCTCTGAACTCGTTCCAATAGATCCATATCCCTCTTATGGTGGGGACACCAAAACGACGCAGTATTCGACGTAGTGTCTCACAAGAGTCGAATAAAGAGGGAGAATCACCTCTCTTGATCTGCTGGCCACTCTCCTCTGGATGCATCCCAGGACAGGGCTGGCCTTCTGGGCTTCATGAGCTCACTGCTGGCTCTTGTTGAGCTTCTTGTCTGCCAACACCCCCAAGTCCTTCTCTTTAGGGTTACTCTCAGCCCACTCTGTGCCCAGTTTATATTTTTGCCTGAGATTGGCCCAACCCAAGGTGCAGGACCTTGCATTTTGACTTGTTGAAGCTCATGCAGTTTGCACTGGCCCATTTCTCAAGCCTGTCAAGGTCCCTCTGGATGGCATCTCTTCCCTCAAGTGAGTCCACAGCACCACACGGCTTGGCGTTGTCAGCAAACTTACTGAGGTGCACTCAGTGCCATCATCCATGTCGCTGACAAAGATGTTGAACAGCTCTGGACCCAGAGCAGACCCCTGATGAACTCCACTTCTCACTGGTCTCCACGCAGATATCGAGCCATTGACCACAACTCTTTGAGTGCTATCTTCTAGTCAGTTCTTTACCCACCGAGTGGTCCATCCATCAAGTCCATGTCTCTCCATTTTAGAGACAAGTATGTCATGTGAGACAGTGTCAAACCCCTTGCACAAGTCCAGGTAAATGACATAGGTTGCTTTTCCCATGTCAACCAGTGCCACAGCTTTGTCGTAGAAGGCCAGCAAATTAGTTGGTGAGGTTCCAGTGGATACCACAGCCCTGGCAGGGACCTCAGCACATGTGCTGAGAGCTATACCTGTAGATGTAGAGTTGCCTGCCTCTGTGTAGTCAAAATTAGAGATCGTGCTGATATATTGTCAGGCTCCTAATATTTTGGGAGATAGCCCAAGTCTTATGAGGAGCATAAGAGAGAAACAGCAGAAGAAACTGGGATTTTTTAGCCTCTAGTAAGGAGGCTGAGGGGAAATCTTAAAGCTCTCTACAACTACCTGAAAGTAGGTTGTAGCTAGATGGGGGTCAGTCTCTTCTCAAGTACAACAAGACACAGGATAAGAGGAATTGGTTTAGGTTAGATATTAGGGAAAAAAATCATCAGACAGGTTATTAGGCATTGGAACAGGCTGCCCAGGGAAGTGGTTTAGTCACTGTCCCTGTGGCAGTATTTAAAAGACCTGTAGATATGGTGTTTATGGACATGGTTTAGTGGTAGACTCCGCAGTGTTAGGTAAACGGTAGGACTTGATGATCTTAAATGTCTCTCCAACCTGAACGATTCTATTATTCAATGATTGCATACAAGGACATCACAGAATCACAGAATCACAGAATCTCAGAATGTTGGGGGTTGGAAGGGATCTCAAAAGATCGTCTAGTCCAAACTCCCTGTCAGAGCAGGATCACCTACAGTAGGTCACACAGGAACGCGTCCAGGCGGGTTTTGAATGTCTTCAGAGAAGGAGACTCCACAACCTCCCTGGGCAGCCTGTGCCAGGGCTCTGTCACCCTCGCAGTGAAAAATTTTTTCCTAATGTTTTTGTGGAACCTCTTATGCTCCATCTTGCTTCCATTGCCTCTTGTCCTGTCACTGGACATCACTGAGAAGAGCCTGGCTCCGTTATCCTAACACTCACCCTTTACATTTATAAACATAAATGAGGTCACCCCTCAGCCTCCTCTTCTCCAAGTTAAAGAGATCTAGCTCCTTCAACCTTTCCTCATTTCAAAGACATTTCAAAGTCTTCTGAAATGTTTTGTTGGAAAAGGAGGTACCTCCATCTCATGAGAAGGACGTTATTGCTGCTGAGATATTGAATGCCAAACAGTCCTTGATCATCCCATCATGTATTGGTTTTCCATCTTTCTGAGAGGAATGCATGAGATTTGAGTATCTACCTCTCCTTCTCTGTAGTTTCAAGGTTAATTTGTTAAGTCTAACATATGTGCTTTCTTCTTAGAAAGCATACATTCCTGTAAAAACTTCCAGGCAATTCTTCCTTGCAGTGAATAAAAATTTTTACTCTCTCACTTTCTAAACCTGGCCATTATCTACTCTGTAACAGTGTTGAGGGTATGTAAATAATGCTTGCATTCTGGTGACATACTGCAAAACAACCAAGCATCGGTGGAAAGACAAGAAGAGTTGCTCTAATCATAGAATCATAGAATCATAGAATCATAGAATCATAGAATCATAGAATCATAGAATCATAGAATCATAGAATCATAGAATCATAGAATCATAGAATCATAGAATGGCCTAGGCTGGAAAGGACCTTAGAGATCATTTTAATCTAGCCTCCCTATTGCGCCAAGGATGCCACATCTCGACTAGATCAGGCAACACATGGGGACCCAAAGGGAATCAAACCTGTGACCTTGGCATGGTTAGCACCACACTCAACTGACTGAGCTAACTAGCCCCCATAATGCAGTCCTCCTGTACACAGAAGGACTGATGTACTTTGGTGTAGTCTAAACAATGAAAAATGTTGCATTTCTTAGAGCTAATATTTAATATTCTCCTAGATATTTTAATACAATGCACTGAATAACACAATAAAGACTAAATACTCAGCCACGATAAACATTTTCTTTAGACTCCCCATGCTTTCATACTTGCTGAACATCTGCCTTTCTTTTTATTTTTACTTCCACAAAAATACTTGCGAAAAGCAGTTCCTCCTGGCCTTACCATCCAATCCATGGACACAGACAACCAGGTGAATTCCATCTTCCAAATTTTCCTCCTCTTCCTCTGGTGGAAAATATGGGATATCAGATGCTAGTACAGATAAGTCGCTGTACAGAAATCCTTCAACCTTCATTTCTTTTTTAAATTTTTCTTTGGCCTGATAAAAACTGGAGAATACATTAATTAATCACAATAGAACTCAGTGTTAAACAACAGACTTTCAAATTAGAAAAGAGGAGGCTGGTATTTGCAAGAAGTCGTGTCTGCGTATATTCATCCTCAAGTATTCTGCTGGCTGAAGATGCTGAACTATTCAGTGGCTTTTTGATTTAGGAAAATTTACTCAGAGCTTTTAGGATCTAATACACAACGTAAGTGTAGAATTAGGTAGAAAACTGGGATGGACCAAGTTAGGAAATACGAACCTTTACAGCTTGGGAGTAGCTTAAGGCAATTAATTACATCAGTCCAACTGCATTTAAAGAGACGCAAGAATGAAAAATCTAGCATTTGGGCCATGGACCTGGAAGTCCTGGATTCATAAATATATGCTTAAATATTTTGCTTCACAAATAAGGAACAAATTTTGTGCTTAGTTTAAGTAGGACTTACAATGAAGCCTATAAAAAGAAGATCAAGACACTTTCAATAAAAAATAAAACTAAAACCTTGGGTCGCAAATGAATGCACGTGCAGAGAGCCAACATTTTGGGCAGTTTAATGGGTTGAGAAATTCCCATCCTACTGCTTTCACTCAACACAGCAGAACACGAAAACATAACGCAAGTATACATGTAATACTGTGTCAATCTGTGAAATGGGCCACTGTGACATCAAGGTCACAATGTGGCACTTTTGCCATGGGCAATGAAGCAAGGAAAAAAAAAAGCCTCTTCTGCAGCTAAACAGGATGCCAGTTCTCCCATTTTTCCAGTTTGAGAAGCTGAAGCTGGGACCCTTCCAGCCACTCTGTGCTCCTGCTTCATAGTTCAGCTAATGAGTGAAATTGTTGAAGTGGAAGAGAAAACCAAGCTGTGGCACTGCCATAGTGAACTGACTATCTGGGATCAATACTCAAGGTTGTGTAACCTTGACCTCATGGAGGAAGGCCAGATCATTTAGACACCTAAATCCCACTTCTTTTTTCCTGAGGATTGAAGATCTAATGTCTTCAACAATTTTGGTGCCTCTGTGTTTTCATCCTTCCTGTCTATTTAGATTATTTATTTTACATAAACCATTTGTCTGATTGGATTATTTATACTGTAAATCCTCAGGCAACAACTGTCTGAATGCAAGCTTCCAGTACGCTTACTGTATTACGGCCCTGAACTTTACCAGGGTCTCTTGGCCTTACAGTAATGTTAATGAAGACAGTAATTGGGCATTCTTACTTCAGCATCCTTTCATTGGTCTCATCATCCATCTCATTTGAATTAGAAGCGATAACTCCGAAGGAGCCCAGGGGCTGGCGTGTGATGGGGGCTGCAGCCTGTTTTGCAGAGAAGCCGACCATGGCGGGGGTCTCTTTGAGCACAGAAGAAAAAGGAAGACACGTGGCTGTGCAAGAGACGGACAGGTTCACCACATCAACAGCCTTTCTGCTTTCCAGGGCCACTCCTTCTGCAGTTGCCAAATGAAACCCGGTGCCATTAGCTACAAGTTCATGCTCTTGGCTGGTGGGTTCCTGACAATATTCAGCGTGGCAGGATCCTGCAGCAGGGTCTGCTGAGGCAGGTGCGTCGTTAAGCTCAATTTCTTGTAGCCCCTGCATTTCTGTGCACACTGCTGGGGTCTCATCAGCAAGAGAACTACCACAACCGCCTTGCGTTGAGCCAAATTCAGTTGAGGTCTCTGAAGGAGGTGGAACAGGATAGCAAAAATCTGGTCCCAGATTCACACTTTGTGATAAACTCTCCTCTCCTGAAATTCTGCTATTGGAGTGTTGTGTTTTTAAACTGTCCAGCTTAGGTTTATCCTTTGGATCCTCATCTATATTTTTGTCCAAGTAAGTACAAGCCCTTGGTGTTTTTAAGGTGCACTCACGGTTGCTCTCCAGCGGCTGGCACTCAGAGACATTATCTCGGAGGTGCTTTGGATAAATGCGTGGTCTTGCATTTTCCACACTACAGTAAGTCTCTGGAAAACCTTGCTTCTCCTCCTCCCTTTGTAAGCCAGTGTTACTGCTACTGTGTTTGAGGGAGGGTTTGGGATGTTCACTTGGTTCTATTTGTACACTTTCTGTGGCAATCCGGCACTCAGAGAAGTCCATGATTAATTTTCCATCTCCACCCTCTGTTTCCGTGCAACTTTTTAAGTTTCCATCTGAATTTCCTGAGCTTGTTTCACCATGTTTGGATATATCTACCTCCTCTGCAGGCTCTTCCGGGCTACTGATCTGAGGAGCTGAGACGGATTTCGTTAGCTTGGTAAGCTCCACTTCCCTTTCCTCTTCCTCAAAGGGCAAAGAGCTGATGGATGTGAGCGATGCCTGGATCCCACTGGGCAAGCTGGTATTGCTTTCTGTGTGGCCACCCTCCAGGGAATTCCGGTGCATGGCATGCCTTCGTACCAAGTGGTGCAGGATCTCTCGATCGCTGGGCAGCTCCAGTGCCCGGCTACGAGCATCAGACCATGCCACCGAACTTGGTTCGCTTTCGATGCCTGAGTCGGATATTATAGAGGAGGATCTTTTTATGACCCCTGACATCAGCGTAAATTCTTCACACTCCTCACCTCGTTGCTCCTTGGTGAACAATTTCACTTCAGAGTTGTGTGCGGGCAAAGCTTTCAAAACAGGGAGCAGAGCCTTGGTGTCTGGATCTCCTGTTTTTTCAAGACTGGTTAATTCATTCAGTGCAAGCTCAGATGAAGTGAAATTATTCTCGGGAGGACTAGGTTCATCTATTTTATGTATTTCAGTTCTGTCTTCCAAACCATCACTTCCACATGCTCCGCACTCATGCTGAGCACTGACAATTAACACAGGCTCACTTTTGTGGGAATCCTTATTGCTGGGTTTCACATCTCCATAGGCAGCATCTGTCATAAGACTACTGTCTTTTATTAAAACTTCCTTGGGTGTTTTAAAGTCTTCTGATGTGCATTCTGTATTGCCTGGTTCTGAGTCAGAAACAGTTTCCTCACTTGAAACAAAAATATTTTCAGGTTTTCTTTGGCCTTCTTTGTTCGCTGTACATACCTGAGATGTGGAGTGCTGGTTTAAACCCTTAGATGGATGAGCAGCGTCTTCAGTACTGCTGAACATGCAGGAGGGATTCCCGTTTATCCTATCTGTGTGTATTAGCAAAGTACCTTTCCCAAAGTCTCCTTTCATTACTGCAGTGGCATCACTTGATGCAAAACCTTCATTTTCACCTGTTACATCTGTTTGAGTATTTGGAGGAACCTCAAAATCTGGGAAAACTTCCAAATTCTGATCTGAAAGAAAGAAAGAAAGATAAAGAAAGAAAGAAGAAGAGAAGTAATACCTGCAAGAACACAATAAATTACCTTAAGGTGCTGTTGGACTTTGAAAAGTGATTGTAAAGCTTCAAAAATATATACTTATATTATATAAATAATATATACATCAGAAGTATATTACACATACCAATGCCAGCATGCATTTAACTAAATTATACTCACTGAACAGTTATAGCTTGTCTAAAGAAAACAATAAAAAAAAATATGCTTTCCTCAGTAAAATTGTACCTAAACTGCTAGGTTTTACAGCGAAGGTAAGTGAAACAAAGCTGACATTTCTTTGTGTTCCTGCTGTCATATTATACTGTTCATAGTACAGGTCTTCCTTGTGAGTCAGTTTAATATTCAGTTTAATAGATAAAGTATCTGTAATGAGCATTATCAAAATGCAGGCAGCTGGAGAACTCTGGAAGAATGGAAATTTTGGACCACACGACCTATTTACCAGACTATGGTCACCTATAATATTAAACATACATTGCTTCCTTGATAATCATCATAGCTGAATAAAAAGAAAAGTGAACCACGGTCTATAAAGTTTCACTACAAATCTACAGAATGAAATAATTTCTTAATTAAAAAATTGGCTTGAGTACTCAAGGGAAAAGTAGGGTTTTTTTGGAAAGCCACAATGCCTTTCAGGAATAGCATTGGGCTTAACTTTTTTTTTCCCCTGATATGTCTTACCACTAGATGTCGCACTGGGGATGACAATTCGTAGCACTGTTTCTCATTCAATTTGTACTGTAACAAATATCCGAAAGATTTTGTTTTCTTTCTAGCTTTTGTCTCCAGCTCCTGTAACTAAACAGGTGTCTTTGAAGATGAAAAATATGAAGCTACAGGACATAGTCTAGCATGCTGTGAGGGAAAACCTGAAGAACTCGGTTTCACGCTGATCCAAGCGAGAGGCCGACAAAGGGATGCGAGGTTCTTAACTTGGGCTGGGGAAGTGAGGTTCCCTCAGCCCAAGATGCCTCATGAAGCTGTACCGTGTGCTATTTCACCCACCTTTGCAAGGCATATCCATGTACCTGTCTTCAAAGATAACTGGGAGCGTGTTCCAGTCCCCATCTATGTCGAGGCACTCTGCCGGCAGCGGGGGCAGGCTGGTGAAGTACTCCGAGTTACGAATTTCTGTAGAAATCTGACTGTGCCTTTGGATCCTGGCAGCAAAGTAAAAAAAGAAAATGAGTGTTTGAGCAGTTACTGTGCTCTTTCTCCAACTTGCACACCACCTTACTGCAAAACCTGTGTCTTTTGAGATTGTTCCCACTGCTGCTGCCACGGGCTCCAGTTAGCTACCGCAGCTCACTGCTGTCCTCCCACGGGTCACCGCTTCTGGCTGAGACTGGACCCTCAGCCGTCTTTCTGGTCAGGAAAAGAAGTCTGTCACTCCAGCTGTGGCAAGGATTTCAAAGCCCAGACGCAGGCAGCAATAATCAAAAATTGGATTGAGCAGCACAGAGAGGAATGAGGCCAAGAAGGATGCATGGTAGGGCCTCTGCCGTATCTCCCACACTTACACATCTGGAAGACCTAAGACACATCAGTTCAGCCACTGCCTGTTGGCAGAACCAGAATAACTGTTTCCCTCTTTGGGGATATGTAAAATGCTACCTGGCTTTCATCAGCGAATGTAACATTAAACTGGCACATGAAGGTGGGCTCAGCTCACAATAACTGTTGGAAATAACTGAATGTAGGTTTCAGTTCACAATAACTTTTAGTTCTGACGAGCTTTCCTATGTAAGCATCTTTCTCAAAAAATGGGGAAAACATAAAATACAAAGTTTGTTTATTTGTGTTGACTCTTTGATGAATTAGTCTGTTTATCCTAACAAATAAAGAAGAAGACAACAAACTTTTCATCAGTGGTCAGTTGAAAGAAATTCTGCGCAGATCCCATTGGACAGCATAATGGCAGTATTTCAAATTATCATTGGGAAAAGACAAGCAATCATCACCTACTAGTTAAGTGTGTAAAGAACACACTTAACACATTATGAAGCAAACTCAAAGAGAGGGTTTGTAATTCATGCCAGCATGGAGGATTCATACGTCCAGACACAAAGAACTTGTTCAGACCAGCATAGCAGCTTCAGCTTCAGAATATAACTGCTGCTGTCTGTCATTTGTTCTTACCTGTAGGCCAGTTATTTTTTCCTCACAATAAACAAGTCATTGGTTGATAAAACATGACTCAGGAGTCACAAACATCTAACGGCTCGTTCTTGCCTGCAGCTACACCTAGGTGTTTAGAGTTAACTCTTAGCACCATAATAAAGTTCTCACTGACATATTAATTAATAGCATCAGCATTTTACTAAAGACTATATGTAAAAATAATAAACTAAACCTGTTTTGAGACCAATCTCTGGCACAAATGATGAATCATTGATATAGAAAGGTGTGAGAAAAATATTTTTTCTGTAAAATATTGGGAGGATATGTCACCTGCTGGAGGGTCCCACCCTGTGTGATACCCAACCTATCAAAAATGGTGTGTCCTCTTCTACATAAGCAGCCAAATGCTGCCAGGCATGTAGGCATGTGGCCTTACACATAACTCACAATAGGAGTAGGGGAGGCAAAAGAAATCTCTTGTCTGGTAAGAAGAAGGAAAGAACTGGGGCAATAAAACTGTTACTCTTTGAGGTGGTTGTAAAGCACCTGGCATGCTGAGAGCTGATCTCACTTGGAGACTCTGTGAACATAATTAATACTCCCTACTGCCACTCCCAACATTAATAAAACTCTGGCAGCCAAGACTCTGTTTTTCCAGCAAAATCAAAAAGAGAATATGACTCTGCCATGAGGCCTGTATAGACCAAATTTACTGCATAGACCAACTTTTAAAGTCTGTAAACTATATTTTTTTTCTCAGTCTCCTTCACTATGCTTATCTGTAGGAAATGGGCTAGTTCAGGGAGAAATAAAAGCACTTCATGCAATTAGGCTTCCCCCTGTGCAGGGTTATGTTTTCTTCAGCGTAGTCATGAGTGTTTGCCCTCACCTGACATGTGGTTTTCCTCATTCGTCGCTCACTTCAAACCTGACATGGGAAGACCAAGTGAGCACAGCTGGCAGAACATGGTGGCCTTTTAGAACCTATTCACTAATGAAGTCATGGCCCTTTCCATCAACACTGAATCAGCCCTAATGTCCCTAGTGACAGCTCTGAGAAAGAAATTTTCTTCTTTGCTCTAGGTCACAAGCAGATGCCTCACTTAAGCCTCATCATCGTGATAGCAGCTGATGTCACGGCCTCTAAGTCCCTCCTGAAAGATGGGTTTCCACACTGGTGATGCTGTGGTTCCCCCATGGTGACAGCCATTTCCCCACACAGAGGGAAATGTTTACCTCGACAATGTTTGGTAGCATATTTTTATGAGTGCAGCCCAGTACAATGTTTGGTTTCCAGACTGTTCTGTGCTGTTAATTCTCAAGCAATTTATTTTCTGCCCTGAGCTCACATCACTCTCACAGTTCCTCCAGCTAGTGTGGGGCCATTTCCTATTCCTGCCCTCCACTGCTGCATCAAGTGAACATCCACATGGGCTGTGTAATGCTTCTGTCTGCATTTACAGACCATTTCTGCTATAGCAAGTAGGGCTGGAGTAAACACCAAAAGAAAGCCATGACCCAAAAAAGTCTATTAGGGATGGTAAAAAGCAAATTTTTAAATGCTATGCTTTTGTTGCTTGTCAGTACTTATTTCCCATTTAAAGTACCAGGCTACTGATGTATCAGGTTTAGGAAGTTAACTGAAGAAACACATAAAAACATATTTCTGCCTGCCCTGAGGCTGGTGATGTTGGTGGAGATATCCTCTGAAGAGAGATGCATCCAACTGTGACTAAGAGAGGTGAGGAAAGACAACCTTGGCAGGGTGGTTGGAATTAGATGATCTTTAAGGGCCTTTCCAACCCAAACCATTCCATGACTCTATGATCTCCTACATCATATCTCTAGAAAATAGAAATGTTGAAATTAATAATTTCTGCGGCCTTGTTGGGGTTACTTTTGAGACTGATTTCAGTGGTTTTACAATAAGAAGCCAGAACAGACCCACTGACTCAAACCAAACTCCTCCATATCCAGCAGAAACAGACTTTAGTCTTGATTGCAAAATATTTTAAACTACATTTTCAGTCATTCTAGTGTCAAGGGAGAGTTAATAGGTTGCTTACAGGCCTTCCTGAAACGTGAGCACAGCAAGTTTCTGGTGTTCAGTGTAGAAGAAGGCTTCTGAGAATCTTCTCACCTGAGAGAGAAACACACGAGTTAAACCTCAGATCTTCCAGAAGGCACCAGCACTGTCAGGCTAATAACAGAGCAGTGACTGGCAGGACCAGATCCCTTAGTATGTTCCGTCTGCATTGCACCGCTCTGGGGACAGGAATAAAAAAAAGGCTCAATCCTGCTTCATCTTCCCGGCATGGCACAAAGCAAATGGTGGTGGTGTGTATTTTGCTAGGAGGTAAGAAGTGTCCCTTGACAGTCAATCAAGATTTGTTTACATACATCCTCTGACTACTTGTCCAAAAGCTGCCAAATTAACTATTTTCCTCTGTAGTCTTAAAGGGGTGAAGACTTCTTCCTTTCCCACTGTGCAAACTGTACAGCAGCAACAGAGCACATTACTAAATTAGAACAGCTCATAACTGATCATCTCTTCTATGAGAACATCCACAGCGACTCCCAAGAGAGTAAAGGAAGTGTTACACATCAACCCAGAGGAGAATGAGCCCCATCACAGTAGAAACACATCTGCCTCTGTCATGATACCTACAAATGAGAGCTCTTCAAATCTCTTCATGAACAACAGATCTGTTCAGTGTTGGATAATCAATTACAAAAGAGCCACAGATCTGAAGTGGCTGGTAGAGCACAAAGTGTGAAATAAGCTATAAAAAATTCAGTGCTGCTGTCTGCCCTGGAAGAAGCTTTGAGTTTAAATGAATCAAGCATAATATGCAATCAAATGTACTAAACTGTTAAACTGCAGCCCATACATTACTAATAATGTTTGTAAAAGTGACCTCTGCTTGTGTCAGAAAATGTTAGCAAAACACATGTCATAGCATCTCCCTAAATCCCAGCTGTGCTTTATCTAATGGCCTTTCTAAAAAAAAGGACTAGTAACCCTTCAGAAAGACTGTATCCTAATAGTATGACTTTTCATCTGGAGATCTCAGACTGTTTTCCAAAGCTGGGAAAGTATTATTACACAGAGTTTATATGGGGAGGAACTGAAGAACACAAATCTATGTAGTTTGCCAAAGGTCAAGCAGGCAGAGGCCGGAACAAATCACAGGTTGGGATTCCCCTTGCTGGAGCCAGGACCTTATAGAGTTGGGTCCTTTGGCTGAAAGCCACCAAGTTCCTCTCAGAGTTAAGGGAGACCTTTTCGAACCAATGAGGGCAGTCTCAGCATCACTCAGTCACCTCTTCCTGAATTTTATGCTTCAACTCAACCATGCTCTTGACGAGAGTAACTGGACCTCTACTGACTTTGTCAGGAACCAGAGCGTAAGCGGAGAGGTCAATACCAAAACTATAGACTCCTAGAGCTAACCAAGGTGAATTCCACCCTTTTTTTTTTTTATGTTCCTACTGATTAGATCAGATTATGAGTTTGTCTCAGGTGATGGGATGTACTGATGTCTGATCAGTAACATAAAAAATTGTCCTAATGGAAGACACAGCATTTGCTGAACTAAGATAAGCAGATCTGAAAAGTTAGCTCAAAAGACAAATGTTTTTATGCCTTCTTTATTGTCAAGTGCAAGGAGCAATTTCCACATGAACAATATTAATATTTCATTGTGCACACCTCACTAGGAGAAAGGGAAGAACTAGCTATACATATATATGTGTGACAGAGTGAAGAGAACAAATCCATATTCCTCATGGCGGTTCTGTGAAAGAAGTTGAGGTAAAATAATCTTGGTTATTTGTCATTATGCTTGTGCTTTTTAGAGCAAATGTTTAGGATTTATGGATTTCTAGTGAGTAAAGGCAATATCTACCTTTTCCCACCTGCCTTCTGTTCCATATCTGATTCTGGTGTTCCATTTTACATAGGAACCTGGGTCCCGTAAAAGCTACAGACTTCATTCCAGAATTTGAAATCTGTAATTGCAAATCCTGGGCTTCAGCTCTTGTCCTGCTCACCTCATTTAAAGTAAACATTTATATGGGCAGAATAGTATTGGAAATACATAACCAGATAAACCATTAATGTCTGTCAGGAGGTTACTATTACTCAACTTGCTTTTATCTTCCTAATATTACCCTTAGCATGTGATGTTCCTGAGTCAGATAAGCTGTGACTTCTGGATGGAGCGTTGTCACCTCCAGGAACTGGGTCCACAGAGCCAGGAGATGGGAGCAAAGCCAGGCAAGGTCCTTGCTTATCTGTTCTGCTATCTTCTCCGGGTTGCTCAGGAGCTGAAGGAGACAAAGGACATTTGGAGATCAAGACAGTGTCATGAAAGAAAGCCAGTTTGTATTTTAGATTAAGTTCTTTTAGGAACAACAACAAAAAATCTTATTGATTTAGAATTATTATTTAAGCTTCTATTTTCAGCTATTTTACCCTAAATCAAAGTGGTGAGACTTTTGCCTTTACTCTTTAGAAGTCACATATTTTAGCACAAAGGGTCTCAGCTCTAAAACTGCAGAGCAAGAGGTGGGAACAGCCTCAAATTTTTTGCCAACACTTTACTGCAGACATAGCAATTGGGAGAAAAAAAAAAAAAGATCAAAGAAAGTGCCACCCAAATTATCCACCAGATGGTGCTGGATGCTCTGAAATAATAACCATGGCTCATCATCTCCTTTCCAATAGCAAAAGAAGCCTTCTCAGCCCTGTTACACGAGGATACCAGATGGGTGACTGAGGGGAGGGGAGGAAAAGAACAACAAACCCCAGACCAAAACACTGTGTCCTCAACACATGATGAAAACAGACATTCCGGTGTCTGCTGTTACTTCCCTCCCACACTAGGATACGCTGGGGCCCTCCGTTTCCTCCGGCTCTCGGCTGCAGTTCTGCACTAAAGCTTTGCAGCCTGAGAAGTGCATTTCAGCAGCAAAGTCTCTGCGCATCAATCTCCCCCCGCTTCACAGTGTCTTTAACAAGAGACAGACCTTGCATTTTACCTCCATGTTTTGGCACAAAATGCAGAGAGCTGAGCCTTCACCTCCTCCTACGGTCCCTACCTGCTTCTGTGAAACTGGTAATACTACCAGAAATACTCCAGAAAAAATACCAGAGGAATCGTTTATCAGTTCTTGGCCAGGTCTTTTTTTTTTGGTTAGGACTGCGGCCAAGCTGAAAGCTTGGTTCTTTTTCACATTTGATTGTGCGGGTAGATTCCAGACTGGTGACACTGCAGACTAAGTCACGATTAAAAACAAATTGTTTGTGCGTGAGAGAGAGAGAAAAAGAGAAAACGTGCGTGTGGATAACACAGCTACTGTTACTGAGTTGGCATTGTTTGGGTGTTATTCTGTTTTATCAGCTTGTCCAAAATGGCAGAAGCACCAGTTCCCACTCTGGTACTGGAAAAAACAGAGGAATAATGGTAGGCAAAAGATTCAGTACAATTACGTATCTTTACGGAGTCAGGGCAATACTTTCTTTACTGCAGTCAATATTATATCCTGTATGACAATTATTTCCTTTTTATTATTATTTAGTCAGTAAGCTGGCTCTTACGCCATAAACTGAAAGCACAGTCTTCAGAGAATATGCATTATTAATGCAAGCCAGATTAGGAATAGGTGCATGACAGCTATTTTTCTAGTCTATCAGTTCTTAACTTCTGAACATATTAGAGAGGGAGGGAGGGAGGAAGAAAGCAAGGAAGAAAGGAAGGAAGAAAGCAAGGAAGAAAGGAAGGAAGGAAGGAAGGAAGGAAGGAAGGAAGGAAGGAAGGAAGGAAGGAAGGAAGGCAATGCCTCCCTCTAATTGTGGAAGTCTTACTGCGCTACCACACGCAGGACGAGAGCTTAGCAACACTAGCGGTGGAGGTCATACCTCAGGGCCTCAGTTCCTGAGAGCAAAACCCAGCCATTAACATAGTCACCACATGTGACTCGGGCTCCTGCATTCACAAACCTGATGCTGGGCTGTGCCACGTGACTGCAACTTTGAAGCCCGGCTCAGGCTAGGCTGGCCTGAACAATACTGCCACGCAAAACAAATCGAGAGGCTGTTTGGGAGTTTTTTAGGAGTTAATTTTTCTTTTTTTTTATAAATCAATCATACAATTAAAAACATATTTCTCTTCCACCTTCTCCTGCATTGGCTATCTGCTGTATCCTTGGGATGGAATGCTAAGCTATGGGAGGTTAAACTTTTTCTTCTTTTGTTTGTATCTACTTTTAAAAATGGACCTGGCTCTGGTAACATGGTGGTAATGGGAGACTAAACCCACAAGATTCCCTCTGTATGTTTTTTGATAGCATTTTTTTCCTTTTATAAATGGCCACTTTTCATTTGTTCTGCTGAAAAGAAATGCTTTCAGTTTACGTAGTCCTAGAGGCAAAAGACTGGGAGAGCACTGCCAATACTTGTCTGGTCACCATGCAGTGGGACATACAACTCCAGCACTTAAATCAAAGTGATTGTCAATGTTACCCCTACGTCCCACCGAAATTTTACAAGTTCTCAACATTTATGTCTTGAGAGGCTCTGAAAATTCACTGTCTTTATCATCCAATTATGCATAGTTGGGTAGAAATAGCGTGCCAGGATGCTGAGGCAAAAAGTTTTTACAGCATCCTAGAAAACCAGCTGTTCTAGCTGTTGTATTCATCCATCTCTTGCTATGATGTTCCCAGCAGCTTTCAAACAAGAGTCAAAGCAGTCTGGCTTTATTAATATTGCCATGCAAAATAAATTAATAAGCATTCTGGGACATCGAGAACTGAACAGGAATTAGAAAATACAAGGAAACTGATGCTGGCGTTTCCTGATATATGCCAAGTCAATTTGAACTTTCCCAGACTCACAGAAAATAAGTCCGAAGGAGACTCTAGATTGCGTTGTCTGACCTCCTACACCCGTACAGCATCTAAATCTAGTAGAGCTGTGCCCAATAACTTACTTTTCTCTAAATCAAATTTATATGAAATCTGATTTCTTTCAAGGTATCCAGGACGAGACTTAAAATTAAGAAATTTGCCATTTCAAACATTTTTCACTCATGGCTGAAAAACATCAGCCCACCATTTGTAACTGGAGTGTGAATGTACTTCCCATTTGGTTTGGCTTCAGCTTCCCTCTGTTAACTGTTATTTTGTGATTTTTTCCCTATGCTATCCCTTCTGCTAAGAAACTGAGAAAATAAAATCTATTCAATCTCTGATTATAAAGCATTTCCAGCAGTGATCAGCTGATATTTGCATTTCTTCCTGGCGCACTTAATGACTTGTCTGTGTCTTGTTTGAAATAAACATGGCAGAAGCAAGTTCGAGAGAGTTCAGTGTGCCAAAAATCACTTTCTTCCTCCCATGAGCCTCCCTACACTTTTAGGGATTCTTATTTGAAAATATGTGGTTGTGCAACCTGCCAAAGTATCTTTTCTTCTGTCAGCATAAAAGCTGTAATTGCAACCTGCTCCCAGTAATTTTTTTCTGCCTACTCTGATACTCTGACATTACTGAAGGATGTTAAAGTCATCCAGCTGGTGACTTGTTAAAAGCAACAGAAACATCTTGACAGAACTAAGTGAAATTGTTGGTGGAAGAGAAACATCCAACAAACTTCCTGATGACACCAAATTCTTTTTCTCCTTGGTCTGATATATGATTGGGCTGTCTCAGTACACCGGAAAAATGGGCGTGAAAAATGTATGGGCAGGTTCTGCTGGAGAAAATACCTGCAGCTCCGTACAAAGCTGTGATAGCGTCTCTTCCACAGACAGTTCCTCTAGGGAAAAAAAACACAAAGAAAGAGAGCTGGTTTGAGAACAGTAACTTTGAAATATTCATGGTCTGTTGTTTATTCATGTGAGAAACAGTTCATTTGATATTCTTCACCAATTTACAAGTTTCTGTATGGATGTGGGCACTCCACAACCCGCTTTGTAGTTGTGCAGATGCAACTTCTGCTGGCGTAACCTGGGCCACTAAACCTGCAGAAGTGCTGGAATGGCGTTGTCAGGACAAAGACAGCAGAATTTTTTCTTTTCATCATCTACCCTCTCATCTACTAGAAGTTTTCTTATTGTCCCTTGGTATTCATGCCTCCAGAGCTAAATGCAAAGTCTCACAATTGCAAAGTCTGAGCAAATGATGTGAAAAAAGCAGAAGGACCGTGTAAGTGTCTGACTAGTGAGAGACTGGGCACCTCTGTAGTGCCTTGTGGAGTGTGAAGTACTTCCCCCCTCCTACAGCAAACAGCAGTGCTTTGATGCAGTCCTGAGAGAACCCAGCACAAGGCCACTCCAGTTTAAATGCACCACAGACTATAAGGCGAAGGAGGGCATAAATCAACTCTCCAGCTTTGGCAGCTTGATTTTACTCTGCAGAACTTTCTAACAGCATCCGTAAAGAAACAAAGCAGAACAACCTCCAGATCAATCCCCTCCCTAGTCCCCAGATGATTCATCTTAAATAGTCCTAAGGAAGAGGAAAGGATGGACTGAGATGGGTAGGTCCTTGAAAAGACCCATCCTTAGCTGGTAAAATTTGAGAAACAATCATTCCTACATATAACATCTAAACTAGGCTACTACTTTTTTAATATGTTACTCAGGGAGAAAGAAAAAGAATTAAGAAAGTCTGCAGAGATTTATAGTCTTGGATTTATCTTAACTATCTTTAGAAACCTATGACGAGATTAATCTGACCATTATAGATGTCTAGAACTCAATGAGTCATTTGCATTCCCCCCTGGTCAGTGGAGAAAAATGAGCAAGTACGGTGCAGCTCATGCCATCCCGAGATAGAAAGCACTACTTGTCAGGTAACATATTTTATTGTCTTAAATGAACCTATTTCTCCGCAGTGATCTTAAGGATACAAAAATTTGTTCCATATTCATCCTACTGCATGAATCTTACACCCCACAATTTTACTGAGGTTTGAAAAAGGCGTCAGAAGATTAGGCTTAAAACCAAATCTTCAGTAGATTCTGAGACTGTGAATAAAATGATGCAAATAACACTCTGCTCAAGAGGCTAAAAAGAGTATTTGCATTTAGCAAATTTGCATGCGTTACAACAAGTACATTTGCAAATTAAGCGCCTGCTTCAGTACCAGCAGTCATCTGAAAACCACCTTAATTGGATTTAGAAAGTCAATACATGTTCCAGGGTAGTTCGCAAGTCGTGGTCAACCAACCATACACAACTCTGTATCTCCCAACCCATAAGCCTGTCCAGGTGAGACAAAAACCATCTCGTCTATGTGCCTGATAACTAAGATGCCTGGAGCATGAGTTTTGTTGCATGTTGGATTCCATCTGAGAACTCATCAATTGCAAATACAACTGCTGTATTTTTTTTCTCATAGCTGCATTGAATAACACAGTATGTGCTCTTCCCACCCTGAGAGTTTTAGACTAGCTTGAAGGGAAATATATGTTGGGGAACAAAAGATGAAGTGTAAAATAGGAGCTCTAAAGCCTGTAAGTCTGTGAAACGTAATTTATCATGTTTGATAGATCTTGTATATAAACATTATAGAGTGAAACTGGAAAATGTTTTTTGCTCCCTTTTTCAGTCTGCTGGCCAGTGCAATCAACTCTCCTAATATAATTATCTCTGCACTGTAATGAACTGATAACTTCAAAACCTGCGTACAGAAATACAAAGACACAAAAGCACAGATGTGAAATCATGAGTCACATTTTTTGAATTCAAAGAAACAGGTGTGAGAGCAGGACTTAGTCAGGGATGCACCTCATTTTCACAGGAGCTCATGCTCTCATTACAGACATGACTAAACTCAAATTCCACAGCTCCATCCCACAAAACCAGCCAGCCAGAACTTGCACATTGGACCTAACAGGGCTGACCAGCCAAAAAAATCATCTGCCAAAACCAGAATATCTATTACACAATTGAATTAGAAAGAAAAGTAGAATCGTTTTAAAGGGTAAGTTGAAATTATGTAACCGCCAATTTTAAATTGTAAATGAGGGAGTATGTTTCAAAAACTCGTATCACCTTTCAGACTTTTCTTTTTGATTTTAAAGAAGTGTTTGCTCAAAAGAAAAAAGTATGCTGGAGTCTTCCCTAGATTTCATGGAAAATCAGACCTGGAAGTTCAAGTCTTCAAAAAGCAACTGAGGTCAAAAAGTCACTGAAAGGCAAGTATTTTGAGAAACTTAGCAAAACATTTTACTCCTCTGCACATTGGGCCACATCCTATAAAAGGATTGCGTAAACTGAGAAGGCAGTCATCTTTAACAGTGTGTCAGAATAAACAGCGATTAGAAAACAGGGACAAATATCCTCTAAAATCTCTAAACACACCAAGAATTTTGGTACTAAAATGTGTATTGAAAATGCAGCACTATAAAATATTCAGTGTTTTTAAACATCTGTTCCCTTACCCAACTTCAGCTGTGGTAGATCAGGAATCTCCTTCATTATGAGGATGTAGTACATGTGAAGTCCTCTTTGGGCATTCAGGAGCAGAAGACAGAGATCTTTATGCCATTTGTATGCATGCTGCATGCAGTTTTCAGATGGGACATAAAAGCTGCCCTGTGTAACAATTAAAAGAGAAAAGGAAAATAAAAGAGAGATTAAAATTCATGGTCTCCATTTGTCCTAGATGTTTCTACAGAAATCCAGTCCTGAGTGGCCTTTCATTTCTAATAAACGAGTTGACACCAAGGAGATATTTAACACATCCCTACCTCCTAGCCACCCAACTAGCTAGATGTGTAATCATAGAATCATTTATGTTGGAAAAGGCCTTCAAGATCATGAAGTCCAACCATTAACCCATCAGTGCCAGGTCCACCACTAAACCATGTTTCAAAGTACCACATCTACACATCTTTTAAGTACCTCCAGGGATGGTGACTTCACAACTCCCCGGGCCAGCCTCTTCCAATGCTTGACAACTGTTCCCGTGAAGAAATTTTTCCAAATACCCAATCTAAACTGCCCGACACAACTATTTCCTCGTGTCCTATCACACCCACATTGCTACAGCCTCATTTTCTACACAGTATCTCATTCTACTGTACATGTACATTTTTGCCCAAAACATTCCAAAACTGTTGTGTCCAAGACCTAATAGACAAAGACCTTCACTCCAAACAGCCCAACAGAGAGGTCAGTCTCTGTCCTTCACACACGTCCAGTGTGTAGCCAATGTCTCCCCACAACGTGGTTAGTGCTGTGCAAAACACACCCTCCCTGCTATAGGAGGAGTGGAAAGGACTATAAAGATGGCTACATTCACTTTCCATTTTCCTTATATCCTTATATCCTCTTACACCCTTACACTCCAAATTAAAAGTTATAGCTTGATGGTATTGCACTGTGCTTTGTTACAGAATTATCAGAGAATCATAGAATGGTTTGGGTTGAAAGGGATCTTCAAGATCATCTCCTTCCAACCCCTTGCCATGGACAGAGACATTTTCCACTAGACCAGGTTGCTTAAAGCCCCATCTAACCTGGCCTTGAACACCTTGTCAAGGTGAAAAGTCGACATGAAGGACAAAAGACACCAAGCTCCAAACCTCAGGTCCTTCAGTAATGTAAAGATGTTACTTCTCTCATAGGACTGTTTCTTCTGAAAGGTGTCACACACATACCAGATGCAAAGCAGGACATAACAGAGATTATTAAACCAGCCTCATTGACAGTTTAAGCTAATGGGAGCTAAGGTCTGTGCATCTCCATCTGCAGGGATCCCAGCAGGGCAAGCATCTGTCAGATGATGCCATTATAAACTGCAGCAGCTAAATCAGCTTATCCGCCACTGTTCAGTAAGCTGAGAAATGCCAAGAAACATCTTCCTTTGGAATGGCCTGAATATTGCATACCTTCCACATTGGCTATTTTAATTGCAGCTTCTGTGCACTTATTTAGACAGCCCCCTATTTCCTAGATTATAGCCTGAAACAGGGAAGCAGACTCCAATACGCATAAATCAAGTTCAGTAACAAACATAGAATATACTATTCTAGGAAAAACACTGACGTAAAACTAACAGTCAGGAAAACCATTAAATAGCTACAAGGCATTCAGCAGTCTGAGTTTCTTGAATCAGGAAGACAGATACTGATCTATTTCTGGTTAAGACAAAACTCCTATTAAAAAAAAAAAAGTTCAAACTGAAGCTAACAATCCCAGCTCGCATAAAGCATGATGGCTGCCCTGGGTGGGTAAATTTGTAAAAGTACATGCTAGTTCCCTTTGTAAAGATTCTCATGACCTTTCAAGTTAATTACTTTGGTCTACCGGTATTTTAATCTCATAACCTTGTATGCAGACAGATTTTTCTGTGCTAGTTGTAAAATGCATCTGCACTGATTTCTTTTTCCCAGATCCTCTCTCTTTGTAACAGTAAACTGTATCTCTGGTCCACCAGGACCTCCCTGATTAGCCAGGACTGCTGGTGTATGATGGAGAATGGCTTAATGAGCACTTCTGCCAGCTCCCTCAGTACCCTTGGGTAGATCCCATCTGGGATGTGTCTAAGTGGAGCAGCAGTTCACTGATCATTTGCCCTTGGATTATTGGGGATTCATGCTGCTCCCCATCTTTGTCTTCCAGCTCAGGGGTGTGGGTACCTGGAGAACAACTGAACTTACTATAAAAGACTGAAGGAAAGAAGGCATTAAGGAAGTCAGCCTTTTCCTCATCCTTTGTCACTATGTTTCCCCCTCCAATAAAGGAGGGGGATCCTTCTTAGCCCTCTTTTTGTTGTTAATGTATTTATAAAAACATCTTTATTGTCTCTTATGACAGTAGCCAGATTAAGTTCTATTTGGGCTTTGGCTCTTCTGATTTTCTCCTTGCATAACCTCACAACGGCCTGGTTTTATGCCTTTTCCCCTTCAAATCTAGTTCACAGTTCTTTAGATTAGCCCTGCTAACACCCGTGAAAACATCCTTTTCCCTATTTGAGACTAGTGTACACTGTCTGACCAGCAGGCCTGGTGTTGTGTAGATCAACCCATTAGAAAAAAAATCCACAAAATTCTGCCAGTGACACCAGACTTGGAGCCAGGTATTGTTCAGCTGGATCTTTCTGTTTCTTTGCTCGTCATTCGCTGCAACTTGAAGGATAGAGGAGAACACTGCTTGTGTTCTAGATCCCTTAACCATTCATCTCAAGGCGTTGAAGTCTCTGTTGACCAACCTGGAACTTC